>NW_028237820.1:0-278653 GCF_034619465.1 Leptosomus discolor
TGAGGGAGGAACTCGGACAGCTTACGGAGATGCCTGCGGTGCAAAGCCAAAAAGACGGCTGCAGGATGGCTCGGCGTCGGTGCCATCGACCCCCCCCAAAAGATGCTGTGACCCCACTTGGGGACGACAGCCTCTGGCCCCGGCGCCCCCGGGGCTGGGCAGAGGCAGCAGCGCTCGGCATAGCTGGTGGCAGGGGGCCCGACGGGGTGGAACGCGTCCCGGCAGGGCCTGGCCAGGCCCAGGAGCACATCTGGTCCTCGCTGAGGGGCTGGAGCCGATGGGGCCCTGAGGAGTACAGGGGTGGCCTGGTGTCCCCGGCCGCAGCTCTTCCCTGCCGCAGCCGCCTGCGCTCCTGTCCGCGCCCGAAGCCCCGTGCCCGCAGAGGCAGCTGGGTCTGGAGCTGCCAGCGCCAGCAGCCCCAGAGCAGAATGAGCTCCCTGAGCAGAGGCCGAGGCTCATATACCCCAGGCCCCGCCCCCGGGCAAGTGGTGGGGATGGGACACAAGGGGGGGCGGTGCCGGGGGGGGGGGGGGGGGGGTGGGGGGGGGTGGGCAGCAAGGCACGCCAACGGGAGGGTGGGGCATGGGGCAAAAAAGTCACGCCCGGGGGGGGCGGTGCTGGGGTGGGGTGCAGAATAACAAAGGCAAACCCGGGAAGGGGAGGGGGTGGGGGCCGGGCAGGGCACGGCCACTGTCGGCGAGGCCATGGGGGGGGGCGGTGCTGGGGCGAGGTGCAAAGCAGCAAGGCACTCCCACGGGGGGGGGGCGGGGCGGGGCGCGGGGAAGCAGGGCACGCCCACGGGGGGGGGCGGTGCCGGGGCAGAAAAGGCACACCCGGGGGGGGGGGTCGGGGGGGGGGCAAGCAGGGCACGCCTACAGTGGCCAGTGCCGAAGAACGGCAGCAAGGCACGCTCGCGGCGGGGGGGGGAGGCGCCGGGTGGATTTGGGGCCAGGCACACCCACCCTTAGCAAGGCCACCGAGTTGGGGGTGGCATGGAAAAACCCCACCTGAAGGCAGAGACAGGGGTATGGGGGGGCATAGACAGGTGCAGACGTGGGGCGCATCCTCACGGCTGCTCGATAGTCTCACCTTCAAGTCCTAGGAAGGGAAATGCGGTCACCAACACGCCTCACAAAAAACAAGTTGCCATCCTGCAGGAAGTTCAGAATTCCGGGAAAATCCAGTGCACCTAGAACAAAACAGCACCAAAACTATCAGTTAAAAAAAAAGGCTGTGTGTTTTAAAACCCTCCTGTCACCCCTGAACACCCCGTAGGAAACTGCCGACGTTAAAAAAAAAAAAAAAAAACCAAACCAAAAACAAAAACAAAACAAAAAAAAAACAAACCAAAAAAACCCCAAAACCCAAGCTGCATCCCAGGGCGCTCTCTCCTGTGGGTGCCGCTGGACCCTGCCCAGTCCCACAGCTCTCGCCTCGCCCAGAAGGAGCTCCCTGGGCAGAGCCCGGGGCTCATCTACTCCAGGCCCCCCCGCACCGAACCGGCACTTGGGCATCCTGGAGGACTGCGGGCCCATAGAGCGCAAGTTCGGAGGACTGAGGGGCACTTCCGGCATCATGGAGGACCGCGGGGAAGCGGCGGGAGCCTGCCGGAGCCCCGGAGGAGCCGGTGAGTCCCCCGCGAAACGAGTGCCGGCGGCGCCGCCGTCTCGGGGCCGCATCCGCGTCGTTTCTCTCCGGAGCTGCGGCCGGTGCTTGGAGGGGGGCGAGTGTATGGCGCCGCCGTCTTGTGAAGGCTGAGGCTGCCCGCGGCGGGGAGGGGCCGCGCGGGCAGGAGGGGACAGGCCGCCGCCCCGCCGTGCAGAGCTGCGTTCCTTGCGTGTTTCGGCAGGAATCGCTGTTGAATCCGTCTCGCTCTCGAATCCGTCTCGCTCTCCGCGGCTTCCGGGCAGTTTCTCCGCCGGCCCTGCCGGTCCGCGGTTAGGCCGGCGCGGAGCACCGGTGACGGGACCTGCGTGCGTGCGTGCGTGCGTGCGTGCGTGCGTGCGTGAGGGGCTCTTGCGAGAAGCGCCTCACAATAAGCAGGCTCAGCTCCGGGGCGGCGCTAGTAAATGGCATGGTCCTCGGGCGCCGTTAATTCGTGCCACGCGTTTGAGCTGGAATTTGAGAGAATAGTCTGTTATTTAAATGGCCCGATTGAAGAGTTGACTGGTACAGAAAGCGGGTGAACGAACGGCTCACAGCCAGCGAGCGCTCCGTGTACCGCTGCTGAAGGGAGCAGGAGCAAAGCGCAGGCACCCGACTGACACAAGAGGAAAAGGTTCATTACCGTTGGAAATCACGGTTTCGGATTGTGAATTAGGACTCTAATGAGGGGTCCGTTCACGACGACCGTTACCCTAAACTGCTCCCAATTGGTATTCTATTTCTGCTTCCCAAGGAGAAAATTTCATCTGATGGTGCTGCGGGGGTATCTTTAATGCATCAGTTTAAGATGGCTAGTATTGTTAAACGGGCACTCATGATGCCCAGTTAGCGTTCGATCTGTTTCTAAAATGAAATCTAAGGTTTTTGTTCGTCAGATTTAATGGGCGTCGGTTTTTTCTTTTAGCTCTACTTGGAAGGAATTGGTACCCGTCCCCTCCTCCCCCCCCCCAACGGCTATGTTTAAGTTTCGGCAGTCGTGACTCCCTGTTGTTTTCTAATTTTCCTTTTATTTTAAATCTAAATCTTTTAGCGTTATGTTAGTTCACCACCGCCCGGGAATTCTTTTAGTACCTACGTTTAAACGTAGCCGTTATTGAACGATTCCTTTTTTTATTTCTCTTTATCTAAAAATCTAAAGCTTCGATTACTCTTTTGGTTCTAAGCAGGAGTCACTGTTGCCTCCCAGCTTGCTTACAGCGGTGTGCTCGTTTAAGCGTTAGAGCCTCCCAATTAGTTTCCAGTTCAATTGGTTTAGCAGTGGTTATGTTTAAATGGAGCTGTTGACGACTCCCAATTAGTTTTCTGTCTTTATCACTTCAAGAGGGTCTCTCAACTATTCATTTTTTGAATTGCAATAGGGACCGGGAATAATTACTGCCTGGTTCATTAAGTAACATCTGCCACTAAATTTAGTCATTACTCAACCCTAGGTAATATTTCTTCTCTTTAGGCGCGCTCTGATATTTTGTGACTTTACCACGAAGTGGATTAACTAGGACGCGTGATTTTTTTCTTTTCCTGTTAGAGTTGTTTCGCTACAGGTATTCCTTCCAGTTAGTGCTCTGTTGTTGATATTCTGCTGCTTGCCCTTTGATTACATCAATGGGGAGTAAGTACTGTCTGCAAAGTGGGAAGCAATAGCTAGAGCGGACGACGGGCAGTATTTGCTCCCAAAGACTATTCTGGTTACTGTGACGGACATTTTTTATTTTAAACGTTTTGACGTAAACGAGCGGTAAAAATTAAACTAATAGAAACTGACCACTTTGGAATTCCCCAGGAAAAACGACCGGAGCGAGACGCCTGCCGCGGTCCACTTGGGACGCTCGACGGTTTTGCACTCCGTCTCCAAAGTTTGAAGCTCCGCGGAGCGCAACCTCCCCGAGCGGCGACTCGGCCTGTAGCCACCGCCCGCTCTTCTCTCCGGCTCCGCCACCCGTTTTTCCAGAGCAGCCCAAAATCCCGGGAAGCGAACCCGCGCACAGCAGATACGCCGCGACACCAAACCTCCGGCTGTCCAGCTGCGCCGCCCCCGACCGTCGCTGCTGCGCCAACGGGAGCCTCCGGCCGACGCGGTGCCGAGCGCCCGCGACCCCGTCGGCCGCCGGCTCTGCCAGCGGCGCGGTCCGGCGAAATCCGCGACGCTGCCGAGTCTGCGGCGAGTCCGGGGCGTGTTTTTTTAGCGAAGGAAAATGCCGTTTCAAGTCTCAAGTCCGACCTGCAAGGAAAAAGAAAGCCCGCGTAACAAGGCTAGACCCGTTCCTGTCTGTTGCAGAACTTGTACCAGCGCTACATTCTGGACGGGACCGAATGACAAAGCCGAATGACAGCCTGCAAGAATCCTCCTCTCAGAGCTCTCTGGTTGCAAAGGGACTATTGTAGATCACCAGCAGTTGTAAGACACTGAGACTCCTACTTTTCTCCATCTGCCTCCCTCAACAGAAATAAGTCCCAAAGGACAGAAAACCCCAGGAAAGGGTTGAAACCAAACCGAACCCAAACCAAAAACCAAAACCAAGGAAAAACCGTCGGGGAAAAGAGCCCCAAAGCATCAGGAACTGTACCAAGCACCTTAAGTAACACTGAAGCGACTCGAACCAAAACAAGTGACAAAGCAGCTCAGGAGAGGTGCCAGGAAAGACAAATGAGTCCACACAGAGCAACGCCCGTGTCCTTCTGAGAGGACTAGGCAGGTGAGAGAAGGCCCTTTGAAGGCCCGTGGTTCTGAGAAGGCCACTTGTCACGCAGATTGATTCTGGTGCCTGGATGGGAAATGGAGGGGACTGAGGGGCACACGAAGGGGAGGGAGGAACTCGGACAGCTTACGGAGATGCCTGCGGTGCAAAGCCAAAAAGACGGCTGCAGGATGGCTCGGCGTCGGTGCCATCGACCCCCCCAAAAGATGCTGTGACCCCACTTGGGGACGACAGCCTCTGGCCCCGGCGCCCCCGGGGCTGGGCAGAGGCAGCAGCGCTCGGCATAGCTGGTGGCAGGGGGCCCGACGGGGTGGAACGCGTCCCGGCAGGGCCTGGCCAGGCCCAGGAGCACATCTGGTCCTCGCTGAGGGGCTGGAGCCGATGGGGCCCTGAGGAGTACAGGGGTGGCCTGGTGTCCCCGGCCGCAGCTCTTCCCTGCCGCAGCCGCCTGCGCTCCTGTCCGCGCCCGAAGCCCCGTGCCCGCAGAGGCAGCTGGGTCTGGAGCTGCCAGCGCCAGCAGCCCCAGAGCAGAATGAGCTCCCTGAGCAGAGGCCGAGGCTCATATACCCCAGGCCCCGCCCCCGGGCAAGTGGTGGGGATGGGACACAAGGGGGGGCGGTGCCGGGGGGGGGGGGGGGGGGGTGGGGTGGGGGGGGTGGGCAGCAAGGCACGCCAACGGGAGGGTGGGGCATGGGGCAAAAAAGTCACGCCCGGGGGGGGCGGTGCTGGGGTGGGGTGCAGAATAACAAAGGCAAAACCCGGGAAGGGGAGGGGGTGGGGGCCGGGCAGGGCACGGCCCACTGTCGGCGAGGCCATGGGGGGGGGCGGTGCTGGGGCGAGGTGCAAAGCAGCAAGGCACTCCCACGGGGGGGGGGGCGGGGCGGGGCGCGGGGAAGCAGGGCACGCCCACGGGGGGGGGGCGGTGCCGGGGCAGAAAAGGCACACCCGGGGGGGGGGGGTCGGGGGGGGGGCAAGCAGGGCACGCCTACAGTGGCCAGTGCCGAAGAACGGCAGCAAGGCACGCTCGCGGCGGGGGGGGGAGGCGCCGGGTGGATTTGGGGCCAGGCACACCCACCCTTAGCAAGGCCACCGAGTTGGGGGTGGCATGGGAAAAACCCCACCTGAAGGCAGAGACAGGGGTATGGGGGGGCATAGACAGGTGCAGACGTGGGGCGCATCCTCACGGCTGCTCGATAGTCTCACCTTCAAGTCCTAGGAAGGGAAATGCGGTCACCAACACGCCTCACAAAAAACAAGTTGCCATCCTGCAGGAAGTTCAGAATTCCGGGAAAATCCAGTGCACCTAGAACAAAACAGCACCAAAACTATCAGTTAAAAAAAAAGGCTGTGTGTTTTAAAACCCTCCTGTCACCCCTGAACACCCCGTAGGAAACTGCCGACGTTAAAAAAAAAAAAAAAAAACCAAACCAAAAACAAAAACAAAACAAAAAAAAAACAAACCAAAAAACCCCAAACCCAAGCTGCATCCCAGGGCGCTCTCTCCTGTGGGTGCCGCTGGACCCTGCCCAGTCCCACAGCTCTCGCCTCGCCCAGAAGGAGCTCCCTGGGCAGAGCCCGGGCTCATCTACTCCAGGCCCCCCCGCACCGAACCGGCACTTGGGCATCCTGGAGGACTGCGGGCCCATAGAGCGCAAGTTCGGAGGACTGAGGGGCACTTCCGGCATCATGGAGGACCGCGGGGAAGCGGCGGGAGCCTGCCGGAGCCCCGGAGGAGCCGGTGAGTCCCCCGCGAAACGAGTGCCGGCGGCGCCGCCGTCTCGGGGCCGCATCCGCGTCGTTTCTCTCCGGAGCTGCGGCCGGTGCTTGGAGGGGGGCGAGTGTATGGCGCCGCCGTCTTGTGAAGGCTGAGGCTGCCCGCGGCGGGGATGGGGCCGCGCGGGCAGGAGGGGACAGGCCGCCGCCCCGCCGTGCAGAGCTGCGTTCCTTGCGTGTTTCGGCAGGAATCGCTGTTGAATCCGTCTCGCTCTCGAATCCGTCTCGCTCTCCGCGGCTTCCGGGCAGTTTCTCCGCCGGCCCTGCCGGTCCGCGGTTAGGCCGGCGCGGAGCACCGGTGACGGGACCTGCGTGCGTGCGTGCGTGCGTGCGTGCGTGCGTGCGTGAGGGGCTCTTGCGAGAAGCGCCTCACAATAAGCAGGCTCAGCTCCGGGGCGGCGCTAGTAAATGGCATGGTCCTCGGGCGCCGTTAATTCGTGCCACGCGTTTGAGCTGGAATTTGAGAGAATAGTCTGTTATTTAAATGGCCCGATTGAAGAGTTGACTGGTACAGAAAGCGGGTGAACGAACGGCTCACAGCCAGCGAGCGCTCCGTGTACCGCTGCTGAAGGGAGCAGGAGCAAAGCGCAGGCACCCGACTGACACAAGAGGAAAAGGTTCATTACCGTTGGAAATCACGGTTTCGGATTGTGAATTAGGACTCTAATGAGGGGTCCGTTCACGACGACCGTTACCCTAAACTGCTCCCAATTGGTATTCTATTTCTGCTTCCCAAGGAGAAAATTTTCATCTGATGGTGCTGCGGGGGTATCTTTAATGCATCAGTTTAAGATGGCTAGTATTGTTAAACGGGCACTCATGATGCCCAGTTAGCGTTCGATCTGTTTCTAAAATGAAATCTAAGGTTTTTGTTCGTCAGATTTAATGGGCGTCGGTTTTTTCTTTTAGCTCTACTTGGAAGGAATTGGTACCCGTCCCCTCCTCCCCCCCCCCAACGGCTATGTTTAAGTTTCGGCAGTCGTGACTCCCTGTTGGTTTTCTAATTTTCCTTTTATTTTAAATCTAAATCTTTTAGCGTTATGTTAGTTCACCACCGCCCGGGAATTCTTTTGAGTACCTACGTTTAAACGTAGCCGTTATTGAACGATTCCTTTTTTTATTTCTCTTTATCTAAAATCTAAAGCTTCGATTACTCTTTTGGTTCTAAGCAGGAGTCACTGTTGCCTCCCAGCTTGCTTACAGCGGTGTGCTCGTTTAAGCGTTAGAGCCTCCCAATTAGTTTCCAGTTCAATTGGTTTAGCAGTGGTTATGTTTAAATGGAGCTGTTGACGACTCCCAATTAGTTTTCTGTCTTTATCACTTCAAGAGGGTCTCTCAACTATTCATTTTTTGAATTGCAATAGGGACCGGGAATAATTACTGCCTGGTTCATTAAGTAACATCTGCCACTAAATTTAGTCATTACTCAACCCTAGGTAATATTTCTTCTCTTTAGGCGCGCTCTGATATTTTGTGACTTTACCACGAAGTGGATTAACTAGGACGCGTGATTTTTTTCTTTTCCTGTTAGAGTTGTTTCGCTACAGGTATTCCTTCCAGTTAGTGCTCTGTTGTTGATATTCTGCTGCTTGCCCTTTGATTACATCAATGGGGAGTAAGTACTGTCTGCAAAGTGGGAAGCAATAGCTAGAGCGGACGACGGGCAGTATTTGCTCCCAAAGACTATTCTGGTTACTGTGACGGACATTTTTATTTTAAACGTTTTGACGTAAACGAGCGGTAAAAATTAAACTAATAGAAACTGACCACTTTGGAATTCCCCAGGAAAAACGACCGGAGCGAGGACGCCTGCCGCGGTCCACTTGGGACGCTCGACGGTTTTGCACTCCGTCTCCAAAGTTTGAAGCTCCGCGGAGCGCAACCTCCCCGAGCGGCGACTCGGCCTGTAGCCACCGCCCGCTCTTCTCTCCGGCTCCGCCACCCGTTTTTCCAGAGCAGCCCAAAATCCCGGGGAAGCGAACCCGCGCACAGCAGATACGCCGCGACACCAAACCTCCGGCTGTCCAGCTGCGCCGCCCCCGACCGTCGCTGCTGCGCCAACGGGAGCCTCCGGCCGACGCGGTGCCGAGCGCCCGCGACCCCGTCGGCCGCCGGCTCTGCCAGCGGCGCGGTCCGGCGAAATCCGCGACGCTGCCGAGTCTGCGGCGAGTCCGGGGCGTGTTTTTTTAGCGAAGGAAAATGCCGTTTCAAGTCTCAAGTCCGACCTGCAAGGAAAAAGAAAGCCCGCGTAACAAGGCTAGACCCGTTCCTGTCTGTTGCAGAACTTGTACCAGCGCTACATTCTGGACGGGACCGAATGACAAAGCCGAATGACAGCCTGCAAGAATCCTCCTCTCAGAGCTCTCTGGTTGCAAAGGGACTATTGTAGATCACCAGCAGTTGTAAGACACTGAGACTCCTACTTTTCTCCATCTGCCTCCCTCAACAGAAATAAGTCCCAAAGGACAGAAAACCCCAGGAAAGGGTTGAAACCAAACCGAACCCAAACCAAAAACCAAAACCAAGGAAAAACCGTCGGGGAAAAGAGCCCCAAAGCATCAGGAACTGTACCAAGCACCTTAAGTAACACTGAAGCGACTCGAACCAAAACAAGTGACAAAGCAGCTCAGGAGAGGTGCCAGGAAAGACAAATGAGTCCACACAGAGCAACGCCCGTGTCCTTCTGAGAGGACTAGGCAGGTGAGAGAAGGCCCTTTGAAGGCCCGTGGTTCTGAGAAGGCCACTTGTCACGCAGATTGATTCTGGTGCCTGGATGGGAAATGGAGGGGACTGAGGGGCACACGAAGGGGAGGGAGGAACTCGGACAGCTTACGGAGATGCCTGCGGTGCAAAGCCAAAAAGACGGCTGCAGGATGGCTCGGCGTCGGTGCCATCGACCCCCCCCAAAAGATGCTGTGACCCCACTTGGGGACGACAGCCTCTGGCCCCGGCGCCCCCGGGGCTGGGCAGAGGCAGCAGCGCTCGGCATAGCTGGTGGCAGGGGGCCCGACGGGGTGGAACGCGTCCCGGCAGGGCCTGGCCAGGCCCAGGAGCACATCTGGTCCTCGCTGAGGGGCTGGAGCCGATGGGGCCCTGAGGAGTACAGGGGTGGCCTGGTGTCCCCGGCCGCAGCTCTTCCCTGCCGCAGCCGCCTGCGCTCCTGTCCGCGCCCGAAGCCCCGTGCCCGCAGAGGCAGCTGGGTCTGGAGCTGCCAGCGCCAGCAGCCCCAGAGCAGAATGAGCTCCCTGAGCAGAGGCCGAGGCTCATATACCCCAGGCCCCGCCCCCGGGCAAGTGGTGGGGATGGGACACAAGGGGGGGCGGTGCCGGGGGGGGGGGGGGTGGGGTGGGGGGGTGGGCAGCAAGGCACGCCAACGGGAGGGTGGGGCATGGGGCAAAAAAGTCACGCCCGGGGGGGGCGGTGCTGGGGTGGGGTGCAGAATAACAAAGGCAAACCCGGGAAGGGGAGGGGGTGGGGGCCGGGCAGGGCACGGCCACTGTCGGCGAGGCCATGGGGGGGGGGCGGTGCTGGGGCGAGGTGCAAAGCAGCAAGGCACTCCCACGGGGGGGGGGGCGGGGCGGGGCGCGGGGAAGCAGGGCACGCCCACGGGGGGGGGCGGTGCCGGGGCAGAAAAGGCACACCCGGGGGGGGGGGGGGTCGGGGGGGGGGGCAAGCAGGGCACGCCTACAGTGGCCAGTGCCGAAGAACGGCAGCAAGGCACGCTCGCGGCGGGGGGGGGAGGCGCCGGGTGGATTTGGGGCCAGGCACACCCACCCTTAGCAAGGCCACCGAGTTGGGGGTGGCATGGGAAAAACCCCACCTGAAGGCAGAGACAGGGGTATGGGGGGGCATAGACAGGTGCAGACGTGGGGCGCATCCTCACGGCTGCTCGATAGTCTCACCTTCAAGTCCTAGGAAGGGAAATGCGGTCACCAACACGCCTCACAAAAAACAAGTTGCCATCCTGCAGGAAGTTCAGAATTCCGGGAAAATCCAGTGCACCTAGAACAAAACAGCACCAAAACTATCAGTTAAAAAAAAAGGCTGTGTGTTTTAAAACCCTCCTGTCACCCCTGAACACCCCGTAGGAAACTGCCGACGTTAAAAAAAAAAAAAAAAAACCAAACCAAAAACAAAAACAAAAACAAAAAAAAACAAACCAAAAAAACCCCAAAACCCAAGCTGCATCCCAGGGCGCTCTCTCCTGTGGGTGCCGCTGGACCCTGCCCAGTCCCACAGCTCTCGCCTCGCCCAGAAGGAGCTCCCTGGGCAGAGCCCGGGGCTCATCTACTCCAGGCCCCCCCGCACCGAACCGGCACTTGGGCATCCTGGAGGACTGCGGGCCCATAGAGCGCAAGTTCGGAGGACTGAGGGGCACTTCCGGCATCATGGAGGACCGCGGGGAAGCGGCGGGAGCCTGCCGGAGCCCCGGAGGAGCCGGTGAGTCCCCCGCGAAACGAGTGCCGGCGGCGCCGCCGTCTCGGGGCCGCATCCGCGTCGTTTCTCTCCGGAGCTGCGGCCGGTGCTTGGAGGGGGGCGAGTGTATGGCGCCGCCGTCTTGTGAAGGCTGAGGCTGCCCGCGGCGGGGATGGGGCCGCGCGGGCAGGAGGGGACAGGCCGCCGCCCCGCCGTGCAGAGCTGCGTTCCTTGCGTGTTTCGGCAGGAATCGCTGTTGAATCCGTCTCGCTCTCGAATCCGTCTCGCTCTCCGCGGCTTCCGGGCAGTTTCTCCGCCGGCCCTGCCGGTCCGCGGTTAGGCCGGCGCGGAGCACCGGTGACGGGACCTGCGTGCGTGCGAGCGTGCGTGAGGGGCTCTTGCGAGAAGCGCCTCACAATAAGCAGGCTCAGCTCCGGGGCGGCGCTAGTAAATGGCATGGTCCTCGGGCGCCGTTAATTCGTGCCACGCGTTTGAGCTGGAATTTGAGAGAATAGTCTGTTATTTAAATGGCCCGATTGAAGAGTTGACTGGTACAGAAAGCGGTGTGAACGAACGGCTCACAGCCAGCGAGCGCTCCGTGTACCGCTGCTGAAGGGAGCAGGAGCAAAGCGCAGGCACCCGACTGACACAAGAGGAAAAGGTTCATTACCGTTGGAAATCACGGTTTCGGATTGTGAATTAGGACTCTAATGAGGGGTCCGTTCACGACGACCGTTACCCTAAACTGCTCCCAATTGGTATTCTATTTCTGCTTCCCAAGGAGAAAATTTTCATCTGATGGTGCTGCGGGGGTATCTTTAATGCATCAGTTTAGATGGCTAGTATTGTTAAACGGGCACTCATGATGCCCAGTTAGCGTTCGATCTGTTTCTAAAATGAAATCTAAGGTGTTTGTTCGTCGGATTTAATGGGCGTCGGTTTTTTCTTTTAGCTCTACTTGGAAGGAATTGGTACCCGTCCCCTCCTCCCCCCCCCAACGGCTATGTTTAAGTTTCGGCAGTCGTGACTCCCTGTTGTTTTCTAATTTTCCTTTTATTTTAAATCTAAATCTTTTAGCGTTATGTTAGTTCACCACCGCCCGGGAATTCTTTTAGTACCTACGTTTAAACGTAGCCGTTATTGAACGATTCCTTTTTTTATTTCTCTTTATCTAAAAATCTAAAGCTTCGATTACTCTTTTGGTTCTAAGCAGGAGTCACTGTTGCCTCCCAGCTTGCTTACAGCGGTGTGCTCGTTTAAGCGTTAGAGCCTCCCAATTAGTTTCCAGTTCAATTGGTTTAGCAGTGGTTATGTTTAAATGGAGCTGTTGACGACTCCAATTAGTTTTCTGTCTTTATCACTTCAAGAGGGTCTCTCAACTATTCATTTTTTGAATTGCAATAGGGACCGGGAATAATTACTGCCTGGTTCATTAAGTAACGTCTGCCACTAAATTTAGTCATTACTCAACCCTAGGTAATATTTCTTCTCTTTAGGCGCGCTCTGATATTTTGTGACTTTACCACGAAGTGGATTAACTAGGACGCGTGATTTTTTTCTTTTCCTGTTAGAGTTGTTTCGCTACAGGTATTCCTTCCAGTTAGTGCTCTGTTGTTGATATTCTGCTGCTTGCCCTTTGATTACATCAATGGGGAGTAAGTACTGTCTGCAAAGTGGGAAGCAATAGCTAGAGCGGACGACGGGCAGTATTTGCTCCCAAAGACTATTCTGGTTACTGTGACGGACATTTTTATTTTAAACGTTTTGACGTAAACGAGCGGTAAAAATTAAACTAATAGAAACTGACCACTTTGGAATTCCCCAGGAAAAACGACCGGAGCGAGGACGCCTGCCGCGGTCCACTTGGGACGCTCGACGGTTTTGCACTCCGTCTCCAAAGTTTGAAGCTCCGCGGAGCGCAACCTCCCCGAGCGGCGACTCGGCCTGTAGCCACCGCCCGCTCTTCTCTCCGGCTCCGCCACCCGTTTTTCCAGAGCAGCCCAAAATCCCGGGGAAGCGAACCCGCGCACAGCAGATACGCCGCGACACCAAACCTCCGGCTGTCCAGCTGCGCCGCCCCCGACCGTCGCTGCTGCGCCAACGGGAGCCTCCGGCCGACGCGGTGCCGAGCGCCCGCGACCCCGTCGGCCGCCGGCTCTGCCAGCGGCGCGGTCCGGCGAAATCCGCGACGCTGCCGAGTCTGCGGCGAGTCCGGGGCGTGTTTTTTTAGCGAAGGAAAATGCCGTTTCAAGTCTCAAGTCCGACCTGCAAGGAAAAAGAAAGCCCGCGTAACAAGGCTAGACCCGTTCCTGTCTGTTGCAGAACTTGTACCAGCGCTACATTCTGGACGGGACCGAATGACAAAGCCGAATGACAGCCTGCAAGAATCCTCCTCTCAGAGCTCTCTGGTTGCAAAGGGACTATTGTAGATCACCAGCAGTTGTAAGACACTGAGACTCCTACTTTTCTCCATCTGCCTCCCTCAACAGAAATAAGTCCCAAAGGACAGAAAACCCCAGGAAAGGGTTGAAACCAAACCGAACCCAAACCAAAAACCAAAACCAAGGAAAAACCGTCGGGGAAAAGAGCCCCAAAGCATCAGGAACTGTACCAAGCACCTTAAGTAACACTGAAGCGACTCGAACCAAAACAAGTGACAAAGCAGCTCAGGAGAGGTGCCAGGAAAGACAAATGAGTCCACACAGAGCAACGCCCGTGTCCTTCTGAGAGGACTAGGCAGGTGAGAGAAGGCCCTTTGAAGGCCCGTGGTTCTGAGAAGGCCACTTGTCACGCAGATTGATTCTGGTGCCTGGATGGGAAATGGAGGGGACTGAGGGGCACACGAAGGGGAGGGAGGAACTCGGACAGCTTACGGAGATGCCTGCGGTGCAAAGCCAAAAAGACGGCTGCAGGATGGCTCGGCGTCGGTGCCATCGACCCCCCCCAAAAGATGCTGTGACCCCACTTGGGGACGACAGCCTCTGGCCCCGGCGCCCCCGGGGCTGGGCAGAGGCAGCAGCGCTCGGCATAGCTGGTGGCAGGGGGCCCGACGGGGTGGAACGCGTCCCGGCAGGGCCTGGCCAGGCCCAGGAGCACATCTGGTCCTCGCTGAGGGGCTGGAGCCGATGGGGCCCTGAGGAGTACAGGGGTGGCCTGGTGTCCCCGGCCGCAGCTCTTCCCTGCCGCAGCTCTTCCCTGCCGCAGCCGCCTGCGCTCCTGTCCGCGCCCGAAGCCCCGTGCCCGCAGAGGCAGCTGGGTCTGGAGCTGCCAGCGCCAGCAGCCCCAGAGCAGAATGAGCTCCCTGAGCAGAGGCCGAGGCTCATATACCCCAGGCCCCGCCCCCGGGCAAGTGGTGGGGATGGGACACAAGGGGGGGCGGTGCCGGGGGGGGGGGGGGTGGGGGTGGGGGGGGTGGGCAGCAAGGCACGCCAACGGGAGGGTGGGGCATGGGGCAAAAAAGTCACGCCCGGGGGGGCGGTGCTGGGGTGGGGTGCAGAATAACAAAGGCAAACCCGGGAAGGGGAGGGGGTGGGGGCCGGGCAGGGCACGGCCACTGTCGGCGAGGCCATGGGGGGGGCGGTGCTGGGGCGAGGTGCAAAGCAGCAAGGCACTCCCACGGGGGGGGGGCGGTGCCGGGGCAGAAAAGGCACACCCGGGGGGGGGGTCGGGGGGGGGCAAGCAGGGCACGCCTACAGTGGCCAGTGCCGAAGAACGGCAGCAAGGCACGCTCGCGGCGGGGGGGGGAGGCGCCGGGTGGATTTGGGGCCAGGCACACCCACCCTTAGCAAGGCCACCGAGTTGGGGGTGGCATGGGAAAAACCCCACCTGAAGGCAGAGACAGGGGTATGGGGGGGCATAGACAGGTGCAGACGTGGGGCGCATCCTCACGGCTGCTCGATAGTCTCACCTTCAAGTCCTAGGAAGGGAAATGCGGTCACCAACACGCCTCACAAAAAACAAGTTGCCATCCTGCAGGAAGTTCAGAATTCCGGGAAAATCCAGTGCACCTAGAACAAAACAGCACCAAAACTATCAGTTAAAAAAAAAGGCTGTGTGTTTTAAAACCCTCCTGTCACCCCTGAACACCCCGTAGGAAACTGCCGACGTTAAAAAAAAAAAAAAAAAACCAAACCAAAAACAAAAACAAACAAAAAAAAAAACAAACCAAAAAAACCCCAAAACCCAAGCTGCATCCCAGGGCGCTCTCTCCTGTGGGTGCCGCTGGACCCTGCCCAGTCCCACAGCTCTCGCCTCGCCCAGAAGGAGCTCCCTGGGCAGAGCCCGGGGCTCATCTACTCCAGGCCCCCCCGCACCGAACCGGCACTTGGGCATCCTGGAGGACTGCGGGCCCATAGAGCGCAAGTTCGGAGGACTGAGGGGCACTTCCGGCATCATGGAGGACCGCGGGGAAGCGGCGGGAGCCTGCCGGAGCCCCGGAGGAGCCGGTGAGTCCCCCGCGAAACGAGTGCCGGCGGCGCCGCCGTCTCGGGGCCGCATCCGCGTCGTTTCTCTCCGGAGCTGCGGCCGGTGCTTGGAGGGGGGCGAGTGTATGGCGCCGCCGTCTTGTGAAGGCTGAGGCTGCCCGCGGCGGGGATGGGGCCGCGCGGGCAGGAGGGGACAGGCCGCCGCCCCGCCGTGCAGAGCTGCGTTCCTTGCGTGTTTCGGCAGGAATCGCTGTTGAATCCGTCTCGCTCTCGAATCCGTCTCGCTCTCCGCGGCTTCCGGGCAGTTTCTCTGCCGGCCCTGCCGGTCCGCGGTTAGGCCGGCGCGGAGCACCGGTGACGGGACCTGCGTGCGTGCGTGCGTGCGTGCGTGAGGGGCTCTTGCGAGAAGCGCCTCACAATAAGCAGGCTCAGCTCCGGGGCGGCGCTAGTAAATGGCATGGTCCTCGGGCGCCGTTAATTCGTGCCACGCGTTTGAGCTGGAATTTGAGAGAATAGTCTGTTATTTAAATGGCCCGATTGAAGAGTTGACTGGTACAGAAAGCGGGTGAACGAACGGCTCACAGCCAGCGAGCGCTCCGTGTACCGCTGCTGAAGGGAGCAGGAGCAAAGCGCAGGCACCCGACTGACACAAGAGGAAAAGGTTCATTACCGTTGGAAATCACGGTTTCGGATTGTGAATTAGGACTCTAATGAGGGGTCCGTTCACGACGACCGTTACCCTAAACTGCTCCCAATTGGTATTCTATTTCTGCTTCCCAAGGAGAAAATTTTCATCTGATGGTGCTGCGGGGGTATCTTTAATGCATCAGTTTAAGATGGCTAGTATTGTTAAACGGGCACTCATGATGCCCAGTTAGCGTTCGATCTGTTTCTAAAATGAAATCTAAGGTGTTTGTTCGTCGGATTTAATGGGCGTCGGTTTTTTCTTTTAGCTCTACTTGGAAGGAATTGGTACCCGTCCCCTCCTCCCCCCCCCCAACGGCTATGTTTAAGTTTCGGCAGTCGTGACTCCCTGTTGGTTTTCTAATTTTCCTTTTATTTTAAATCTAAATCTTTTAGCGTTATGTTAGTTCACCACCGCCCGGGAATTCTTTTAGTACCTACGTTTAAACGTAGCCGTTATTGAACGATTCCTTTTTTTATTTCTCTTTATCTAAAAATCTAAAGCTTCGATTACTCTTTTGGTTCTAAGCAGGAGTCACTGTTGCCTCCCAGCTTGCTTACAGCGGTGTGCTCGTTTAAGCGTTAGAGCCTCCCAATTAGTTTCCAGTTCAATTGGTTTAGCAGTGGTTATGTTTAAATGGAGCTGTTGACGACTCCCAATTAGTTTTCTGTCTTTATCACTTCAAGAGGGTCTCTCAACTATTCATTTTTTGAATTGCAATAGGGACCGGGAATAATTACTGCCTGGTTCATTAAGTAACGTCTGCCACTAAATTTAGTCATTACTCAACCCTAGGTAATATTTCTTCTCTTTAGGCGCGCTCTGATATTTTGTGACTTTACCACGAAGTGGATTAACTAGGACGCGTGATTTTTTTCTTTTCCTGTTAGAGTTGTTTCGCTACAGGTATTCCTTCCAGTTAGTGCTCTGTTGTTGATATTCTGCTGCTTGCCCTTTGATTACATCAATGGGGAGTAAGTACTGTCTGCAAAGTGGGAAGCAATAGCTAGAGCGGACGACGGGCAGTATTTGCTCCCAAAGACTATTCTGGTTACTGTGACGGACATTTTTATTTTAAACGTTTTGACGTAAACGAGCGGTAAAAATTAAACTAATAGAAACTGACCACTTTGGAATTCCCCAGGAAAAACGACCGGAGTGAGGACGCCTGCCGCGGTCCACTTGGGACGCTCGACGGTTTTGCACTCCGTCTCCAAAGTTTGAAGCTCCGCGGAGCGCAACCTCCCCGAGCGGCGACTCGGCCTGTAGCCACCGCCCGCTCTTCTCTCCGGCTCCGCCACCCGTTTTTCCAGAGCAGCCCAAAATCCCGGGGAAGCGAACCCGCGCACAGCAGATACGCCGCGACACCAAACCTCCGGCTGTCCAGCTGCGCCGCCCCCGACCGTCGCTGCTGCGCCAACGGGAGCCTCCGGCCGACGCGGTGCCGAGCGCCCGCGACCCCGTCGGCCGCCGGCTCTGCCAGCGGCGCGGTCCGGCGAAATCCGCGACGCTGCCGAGTCTGCGGCGAGTCCGGGGCGTGTTTTTTTAGCGAAGGAAAATGCCGTTTCAAGTCTCAAGTCCGACCTGCAAGGAAAAAGAAAGCCCGCGTAACAAGGCTAGACCCGTTCCTGTCTGTTGCAGAACTTGTACCAGCGCTACATTCTGGACGGGACCGAATGACAAAGCCGAATGACAGCCTGCAAGAATCCTCCTCTCAGAGCTCTCTGGTTGCAAAGGGACTATTGTAGATCACCAGCAGTTGTAAGACACTGAGACTCCTACTTTTCTCCATCTGCCTCCCTCAACAGAAATAAGTCCCAAAGGACAGAAAACCCCAGGAAAGGGTTGAAACCAAACCGAACCCAAACCAAAAACCAAAACCAAGGAAAAACCGTCGGGGAAAAGAGCCCCAAAGCATCAGGAACTGTACCAAGCACCTTAAGTAACACTGAAGCGACTCGAACCAAAACAAGTGACAAAGCAGCTCAGGAGAGGTGCCAGGAAAGACAAATGAGTCCACACAGAGCAACGCCCGTGTCCTTCTGAGAGGACTAGGCAGGTGAGAGAAGGCCCTTTGAAGGCCCGTGGTTCTGAGAAGGCCACTTGTCACGCAGATTGATTCTGGTGCCTGGATGGGAAATGGAGGGGACTGAGGGGCACACGAAGGGGAGGGAGGAACTCGGACAGCTTACGGAGATGCCTGCGGTGCAAAGCCAAAAAGACGGCTGCAGGATGGCTCGGCGTCGGTGCCATCGACCCCCCCCAAAAGATGCTGTGACCCCACTTGGGGACGACAGCCTCTGGCCCCGGCGCCCCCGGGGCTGGGCAGAGGCAGCAGCGCTCGGCATAGCTGGTGGCAGGGGGCCCGACGGGGTGGAACGCGTCCCGGCAGGGCCTGGCCAGGCCCAGGAGCACATCTGGTCCTCGCTGAGGGGCTGGAGCCGATGGGGCCCTGAGGAGTACAGGGGTGGCCTGGTGTCCCCGGCCGCAGCTCTTCCCTGCCGCAGCCGCCTGCGCTCCTGTCCGCGCCCGAAGCCCCGTGCCCGCAGAGGCAGCTGGGTCTGGAGCTGCCAGCGCCAGCAGCCCCAGAGCAGAATGAGCTCCCTGAGCAGAGGCCGAGGCTCATATACCCCAGGCCCCGCCCCCGGGCAAGTGGTGGGGATGGGACACAAGGGGGGGCGGTGCCGGGGGGGGGGGGGTGGGGTGGGGGGGGTGGGCAGCAAGGCACGCCAACGGGAGGGTGGGGCATGGGGCAAAAAAGTCACGCCCGGGGGGGGCGGTGCTGGGGTGGGGTGCAGAATAACAAAGGCAAACCCGGGAAGGGGAGGGGGTGGGGGCCGGGCAGGGCACGGCCACTGTCGGCGAGGCCATGGGGGGGGTGCAAAGCAGCAAGGCACTCCCACGGGGGGGGGGCGGGGCGGGGCGCGGGGAAGCAGGGCACGCCCACGGGGGGGGGCGGTGCCGGGGCAGAAAAGGCACACCCGGGGGGGGGGGTCGGGGGGGGGCAAGCAGGGCACGCCTACAGTGGCCAGTGCCGAAGAACGGCAGCAAGGCACGCTCGCGGCGGGGGGGGGGAGGCGCCGGGTGGATTTGGGGCCAGGCACACCCACCCTTAGCAAGGCCACCGAGTTGGGGGTGGCATGGGAAAAACCCCACCTGAAGGCAGAGACAGGGGTATGGGGGGGCATAGACAGGTGCAGACGTGGGGCGCATCCTCACGGCTGCTCGATAGTCTCACCTTCAAGTCCTAGGAAGGGAAATGCGGTCACCAACACGCCTCACAAAAAACAAGTTGCCATCCTGCAGGAAGTTCAGAATTCCGGGAAAATCCAGTGCACCTAGAACAAAACAGCACCAAAACTATCAGTTAAAAAAAAAGGCTGTGTGTTTTAAAACCCTCCTGTCACCCCTGAACACCCCGTAGGAAACTGCCGACGTTAAAAAAAAAAAAAAAAAAACAAACCAAAAACAAAAACAAAAAAAAACAAACCAAAAAAACCCCAAAACCCAAGCTGCATCCCAGGGCGCTCTCTCCTGTGGGTGCCGCTGGACCCTGCCCAGTCCCACAGCTCTCGCCTCGCCCAGAAGGAGCTCCCTGGGCAGAGCCCGGGGCTCATCTACTCCAGGCCCCCCTGCACCGAACCGGCACTTGGGCATCCTGGAGGACTGCGGGCCCATAGAGCGCAAGTTCGGAGGACTGAGGGGCACTTCCGGCATCATGGAGGACCGCGGGGAAGCGGCGGGAGCCTGCCGGAGCCCCGGAGGAGCCGGTGAGTCCCCCGCGAAACGAGTGCCGGCGGCGCCGCCGTCTCGGGGCCGCATCCGCGTCGTTTCTCTCCGGAGCTGCGGCCGGTGCTTGGAGGGGGGCGAGTGTATGGCGCCGCCGTCTTGTGAAGGCTGAGGCTGCCCGCGGCGGGGATGGGGCCGCGCGGGCAGGAGGGGACAGGCCGCCGCCCCGCCGTGCAGAGCTGCGTTCCTTGCGTGTTTCGGCAGGAATCGCTGTTGAATCCGTCTCGCTCTCGAATCCGTCTCGCTCTCCGCGGCTTCCAGGCAGTTTCTCCGCCGGCCCTGCCGGTCCGCGGTTAGGCCGGCGCGGAGCACCGGTGACGGGACCTGCGTGCGTGCGTGCGTGCGTGCGTGCGTGAGGGGCTCTTGCGAGAAGCGCCTCACAATAAGCAGGCTCAGCTCCGGGGCGGCGCTAGTAAATGGCATGGTCCTCGGGCGCCGTTAATTCGTGCCACGCGTTTGAGCTGGAATTTGAGAGAATAGTCTGTTATTTAAATGGCCCGATTGAAGAGTTGACTGGTACAGAAAGCGGGTGAACGAACGGCTCACAGCCAGCGAGCGCTCCGTGTACCGCTGCTGAAGGGAGCAGGAGCAAAGCGCAGGCACCCGACTGACACAAGAGGAAAAGGTTCATTACCGTTGGAAATCACGGTTTCGGATTGTGAATTAGGACTCTAATGAGGGGTCCGTTCACGACGACCGTTACCCTAAACTGCTCCCAATTGGTATTCTATTTCTGCTTCCCAAGGAGAAAATTTTCATCTGATGGTGCTGCGGGGGTATCTTTAATGCATCAGTTTAAGATGGCTAGTATTGTTAAACGGGCACTCATGATGCCCAGTTAGCGTTCGATCTGTTTCTAAAATGAAATCTAAGGTTTTTGTTCGTCGGATTTAATGGGCGTCGGTTTTTTCTTTTAGCTCTACTTGGAAGGAATTGGTACCCGTCCCCTCCTCCCCCCCCCCAACGGCTATGTTTAAGTTTCGGCAGTCGTGACTCCCTGTTGGTTTTCTAATTTTCCTTTTATTTTAAATCTAAATCTTTTAGCGTTATGTTAGTTCACCACCGCCCGGGAATTCTTTTAGTACCTACGTTTAAACGTAGCCGTTATTGAACGATTCCTTTTTTTATTTCTCTTTATCTAAAAATCTAAAGCTTCGATTACTCTTTTGGTTCTAAGCAGGAGTCACTGTTGCCTCCCAGCTTGCTTACAGCGGTGTGCTCGTTTAAGCGTTAGAGCCTCCCAATTAGTTTCCAGTTCAATTGGTTTAGCAGTGGTTATGTTTAAATGGAGCTGTTGACGACTCCCAATTAGTTTTCTGTCTTTATCACTTCAAGAGGGTCTCTCAACTATTCATTTTTTGAATTGCAATAGGGACCGGGAATAATTACTGCCTGGTTCATTAAGTAACGTCTGCCACTAAATTTAGTCATTACTCAACCCTAGGTAATATTTCTTCTCTTTAGGCGCGCTCTGATATTTTGTGACTTTACCACGAAGTGGATTAACTAGGACGCGTGATTTTTTTCTTTTCCTGTTAGAGTTGTTTCGCTACAGGTATTCCTTCCAGTTAGTGCTCTGTTGTTGATATTCTGCTGCTTGCCCTTTGATTACATCAATGGGGAGTAAGTACTGTCTGCAAAGTGGGAAGCAATAGCTAGAGCGGACGACGGGCAGTATTTGCTCCCAAAGACTATTCTGGTTACTGTGACGGACATTTTTATTTTAAACGTTTTGACGTAAACGAGCGGTAAAAATTAAACTAATAGAAACTGACCACTTTGGAATTCCCCAGGAAAAACGACCGGAGCGAGGACGCCTGCCGCGGTCCACTTGGGACGCTCGACGGTTTTGCACTCCGTCTCCAAAGTTTGAAGCTCCGCGGAGCGCAACCTCCCCGAGCGGCGACTCGGCCTGTAGCCACCGCCCGCTCTTCTCTCCGGCTCCGCCACCCGTTTTTCCAGAGCAGCCCAAAATCCCGGGGAAGCGAACCCGCGCACAGCAGATACGCCGCGACACCAAACCTCCGGCTGTCCAGCTGCGCCGCCCCCGACCGTCGCTGCTGCGCCAACGGGAGCCTCCGGCCGACGCGGTGCCGAGCGCCCGCGACCCCGTCGGCCGCCGGCTCTGCCAGCGGCGCGGTCCGTCGAAATCCGCGACGCTGCCGAGTCTGCGGCGAGTCCGGGGCGTGTTTTTTTAGCGAAGGAAAATGCCGTTTCAAGTCTCAAGTCCGACCTGCAAGGAAAAAGAAAGCCCGCGTAACAAGGCTAGACCCGTTCCTGTCTGTTGCAGAACTTGTACCAGCGCTACATTCTGGACGGGACCGAATGACAAAGCCGAATGACAGCCTGCAAGAATCCTCCTCTCAGAGCTCTCTGGTTGCAAAGGGACTATTGTAGATCACCAGCAGTTGTAAGACACTGAGACTCCTACTTTTCTCCATCTGCCTCCCTCAACAGAAATAAGTCCCAAAGGACAGAAAACCCCAGGAAAGGGTTGAAACCAAACCGAACCCAAACCAAAAACCAAAACCAAGGAAAAACCGTCGGGGAAAAGAGCCCCAAAGCATCAGGAACTGTACCAAGCACCTTAAGTAACACTGAAGCGACTCGAACCAAAACAAGTGACAAAGCAGCTCAGGAGAGGTGCCAGGAAAGACAAATGAGTCCACACAGAGCAACGCCCGTGTCCTTCTGAGAGGACTAGGCAGGTGAGAGAAGGCCCTTTGAAGGCCCGTGGTTCTGAGAAGGCCACTTGTCACGCAGATTGATTCTGGTGCCTGGATGGGAAATGGAGGGGACTGAGGGGCACACGAAGGGGAGGGAGGAACTCGGACAGCTTACGGAGATGCCTGCGGTGCAAAGCCAAAAAGACGGCTGCAGGATGGCTCGGCGTCGGTGCCATCGACCCCCCGCAAAAGATGCTGTGACCCCACTTGGGGACGACAGCCTCTGGCCCCGGCGCCCCCGGGGCTGGGCAGAGGCAGCAGCGCTCGGCATAGCTGGTGGCAGGGGGCCCGACGGGGTGGAACGCGTCCCGGCAGGGCCTGGCCAGGCCCAGGAGCACATCTGGTCCTCGCTGAGGGGCTGGAGCCGATGGGGCCCTGAGGAGTACAGGGGTGGCCTGGTGTCCCCGGCCGCAGCTCTTCCCTGCCGCAGCCGCCTGCGCTCCTGTCCGCGCCCGAAGCCCCGTGCCCGCAGAGGCAGCTGGGTCTGGAGCTGCCAGCGCCAGCAGCCCCAGAGCAGAATGAGCTCCCTGAGCAGAGGCCGAGGCTCATATACCCCAGGCCCCGCCCCCGGGCAAGTGGTGGGGATGGGACACAAGGGGGGGCGGTGCCGGGGGGGGGTGGGGTGGGGTGGGGTGGGGGGGGTGGGCAGCAAGGCACGCCAACGGGAGGGTGGGGCATGGGGCAAAAAAGTCACGCCCGGGGGGGCGGTGCTGGGGTGGGGTGCAGAATAACAAAGGCAAACCCGGGAAGGGGAGGGGGTGGGGGCCGGGCAGGGCACGGCCACTGTCGGCGAGGCCATGGGGGGGGCGGTGCTGGGGCGAGGTGCAAAGCAGCAAGGCACTCCCACGGGGGGGGGGCGGTGCCGGGGCAGAAAAGGCACACCCGGGGGGGGGGGTCGGGGGGGGGCAAGCAGGGCACGCCTACAGTGGCCAGTGCCGAAGAACGGCAGCAAGGCACGCTCGCGGCGGGGGGGGGAGGCGCCGGGTGGATTTGGGGCCAGGCACACCCACCCTTAGCAAGGCCACCGAGTTGGGGGTGGCATGGGAAAAACCCCACCTGAAGGCAGAGACAGGGGTATGGGGGGGCATAGACAGGTGCAGACGTGGGGCGCATCCTCACGGCTGCTCGATAGTCTCACCTTCAAGTCCTAGGAAGGGAAATGCGGTCACCAACACGCCTCACAAAAAACAAGTTGCCATCCTGCAGGAAGTTCAGAATTCCGGGAAAATCCAGTGCACCTAGAACAAAACAGCACCAAAACTATCAGTTAAAAAAAAAGGCTGTGTGTTTTAAAACCCTCCTGTCACCCCTGAACACCCCGTAGGAAACTGCCGACGTTAAAAAAAAAAAAAAAAAACCAAACCAAAAACAAAAACAAAACAAAAAAAAAACAAACCAAAAAAACCCCAAAACCCAAGCTGCATCCCAGGGCGCTCTCTCCTGTGGGTGCCGCTGGACCCTGCCCAGTCCCACAGCTCTCGCCTCGCCCAGAAGGAGCTCCCTGGGCAGAGCCCGGGGCTCATCTACTCCAGGCCCCCCCGCACCGAACCGGCACTTGGGCATCCTGGAGGACTGCGGGCCCATAGAGCGCAAGTTCGGAGGACTGAGGGGCACTTCCGGCATCATGGAGGACCGCGGGGAAGCGGCGGGAGCCTGCCGGAGCCCCGGAGGAGCCGGTGAGTCCCCCGCGAAACGAGTGCCGGCGGCGCCGCCGTCTCGGGGCCGCATCCGCGTCGTTTCTCTCCGGAGCTGCGGCCGGTGCTTGGAGGGGGGCGAGTGTATGGCGCCGCCGTCTTGTGAAGGCTGAGGCTGCCCGCGGCGGGGATGGGGCCGCGCGGGCAGGAGGGGACAGGCCGCCGCCCCGCCGTGCAGAGCTGCGTTCCTTGCGTGTTTCGGCAGGAATCGCTGTTGAATCCGTCTCGCTCTCGAATCCGTCTCGCTCTCGAATCCGTCTCGCTCTCCACGGCTTCCGGGCAGTTTCTCCGCCGGCCCTGCCGGTCCGCGGTTAGGCCGGCGCGGAGCACCGGTGACGGGACCTGCGTGCGTGCGTGCGTGCGTGCGTGCGTGCGTGCGTGAGGGGCTCTTGCGAGAAGCGCCTCACAATAAGCAGGCTCAGCTCCGGGGCGGCGCTAGTAAATGGCATGGTCCTCGGGCGCCGTTAATTCGTGCCACGCGTTTGAGCTGGAATTTGAGAGAATAGTCTGTTATTTAAATGGCCCGATTGAAGAGTTGACTGGTACAGAAAGCGGGTGAACGAACGGCTCACAGCCAGCGAGCGCTCCGTGTACCGCTGCTGAAGGGAGCAGGAGCAAAGCGCAGGCACCCGACTGACACAAGAGGAAAAGGTTCATTACCGTTGGAAATCACGGTTTCGGATTGTGAATTAGGACTCTAATGAGGGGTCCGTTCACGACGACCGTTACCCTAAACTGCTCCCAATTGGTATTCTATTTCTGCTTCCCAAGGAGAAAATTTTCATCTGATGGTGCTGCGGGGGTATCTTTAATGCATCAGTTTAAGATGGCTAGTATTGTTAAACGGGCACTCATGATGCCCAGTTAGCGTTCGATCTGTTTCTAAAATGAAATCTAAGGTGTTTGTTCGTCGGATTTAATGGGCGTCGGTTTTTTCTTTTAGCTCTACTTGGAAGGAATTGGTACCCGTCCCCTCCTCCCCCCCCCCAACGGCTATGTTTAAGTTTCGGCAGTCGTGACTCCCTGTTGGTTTTCTAATTTTCCTTTTATTTTAAATCTAAATCTTTTAGCGTTATGTTAGTTCACCACCGGCCGGGAATTCTTTTAGTACCTACGTTTAAACGTAGCCGTTATTGAACGATTCCTTTTTTTATTTCTCTTTATCTAAAAATCTAAAGCTTCGATTACTCTTTTGGTTCTAAGCAGGAGTCACTGTTGCCTCCCAGCTTGCTTACAGCGGTGTGCTCGTTTAAGCGTTAGAGCCTCCCAATTAGTTTCCAGTTCAATTGGTTTAGCAGTGGTTATGTTTAAATGGAGCTGTTCACGACTCCCAATTAGTTTTCTGTCTTTATCACTTCAAGAGGGTCTCTCAACTATTCATTTTTTGAATTGCAATAGGGACCGGGAATAATTACTGCCTGGTTCATTAAGTAACGTCTGCCACTAAATTTAGTCATTACTCAACCCTAGGTAATATTTCTTCTCTTTAGGCGCGCTCTGATATTTTGTGACTTTACCACGAAGTGGATTAACTAGGACGCGTGATTTTTTTCTTTTCCTGTTAGAGTTGTTTCGCTACAGGTATTCCTTCCAGTTAGTGCTCTGTTGTTGATATTCTGCTGCTTGCCCTTTGATTACATCAATGGGGAGTAAGTACTGTCTGCAAAGTGGGAAGCAATAGCTAGAGCGGACGACGGGCAGTATTTGCTCCCAAAGACTATTCTGGTTACTGTGACGGACATTTTTATTTTAAACGTTTTGACGTAAACGAGCGGTAAAAATTAAACTAATAGAAACTGACCACTTTGGAATTCCCCAGGAAAAACGACCGGAGCGAGGACGCCTGCCGCGGTCCACTTGGGACGCTCGACGGTTTTGCACTCCGTCTCCAAAGTTTGAAGCTCCGCGGAGCGCAACCTCCCCGAGCGGCGACTCGGCCTGTAGCCACCGCCCGCTCTTCTCTCCGGCTCCGCCACCCGTTTTTCCAGAGCAGCCCAAAATCCCGGGGAAGCGAACCCGCGCACAGCAGATACGCCGCGACACCAAACCTCCGGCTGTCCAGCTGCGCCGCCCCCGACCGTCGCTGCTGCGCCAACGGGAGCCTCCGGCCGACGCGGTGCCGAGCGCCCGCGACCCCGTCGGCCGCCGGCTCTGCCAGCGGCGCGGTCCGTCGAAATCCGCGACGCTGCCGAGTCTGCGGCGAGTCCGGGGCGTGTTTTTTTAGCGAAGGAAAATGCCGTTTCAAGTCTCAAGTCCGACCTGCAAGGAAAAAGAAAGCCCGCGTAACAAGGCTAGACCCGTTCCTGTCTGTTGCAGAACTTGTACCAGCGCTACATTCTGGACGGGACCGAATGACAAAGCCGAATGACAGCCTGCAAGAATCCTCCTCTCAGAGCTCTCTGGTTGCAAAGGGACTATTGTAGATCACCAGCAGTTGTAAGACACTGAGACCTCCTACTTTTCTCCATCTGCCTCCCTCAACAGAAATAAGTCCCAAAGGACAGAAAACCCCAGGAAAGGGTTGAAACCAAACCGAACCCAAACCAAAAACCAAAACCAAGGAAAAACCGTCGGGGAAAAGAGCCCCAAAGCATCAGGAACTGTACCAAGCACCTTAAGTAACACTGAAGCGACTCGAACCAAAACAAGTGACAAAGCAGCTCAGGAGAGGTGCCAGGAAAGACAAATGAGTCCACACAGAGCAACGCCCGTGTCCTTCTGAGAGGACTAGGCAGGTGAGAGAAGGCCCTTTGAAGGCCCGTGGTTCTGAGAAGGCCACTTGTCACGCAGATTGATTCTGGTGCCTGGATGGGAAATGGAGGGGACTGAGGGGCACACGAAGGGGAGGGAGGAACTCGGACAGCTTACGGAGATGCCTGCGGTGCAAAGCCAAAAAGAGGACGGCTGCAGGATGGCTCGGCGTCGGTGCCATCGACCCCCCGCAAAAGATGCTGTGACCCCACTTGGGGACGACAGCCTCTGGCCCCAGCGCCCCCGGGGCTGGGCAGAGGCAGCAGCGCTCGGCATAGCTGGTGGCAGGGGGCCCGACGGGGTGGAACGCGTCCCGGCAGGGCCTGGCCAGGCCCAGGAGCACATCTGGTCCTCGCTGAGGGGCTGGAGCCGATGGGGCCCTGAGGAGTACAGGGGTGGCCTGGTGTCCCCGGCCGCAGCTCTTCCCTGCCGCAGCCGCCTGCGCTCCTGTCCGCGCCCGAAGCCCCGTGCCCGCAGAGGCAGCTGGGTCTGGAGCTGCCAGCGCCAGCAGCCCCAGAGCAGAATGAGCTCCCTGAGCAGAGGCCGAGGCTCATATACCCCAGGCCCCGCCCCCCGGGCAAGTGGTGGGGATGGGACACAAGGGGGGGGCGGTGCCGGGGGGGGGTGGGGTGGGGTGGGGTGGGGGGGGTGGGCAGCAAGGCACGCCAACGGGAGGGTGGGGCATGGGGCAAAAAAAGTCACGCCCGGGGGGGCGGTGCTGGGGTGGGGTGCAGAATAACAAAGGCAAACCCGGGAAGGGGAGGGGGGTGGGGGCCGGGCAGGGCACGGCCACTGTCGGCGAGGCCATGGGGGGGGCGGTGCTGGGGCGAGGTGCAAAGCAGCAAGGCACTCCCACGGGGGGGGGGGCGGTGCCGGGGCAGAAAAGGCACACCCGGGGGGGGGGGGTCGGGGGGGGGCAAGCAGGGCACGCCTACAGTGGCCAGTGCCGAAGAACGGCAGCAAGGCACGCTCGCGGCGGGGGGGGGAGGCGCCGGGTGGATTTGGGGCCAGGCACACCCACCCTTAGCAAGGCCACCGAGTTGGGGGTGGCATGGGAAAAACCCCACCTGAAGGCAGAGACAGGGGTATGGGGGGGCATAGACAGGTGCAGACGTGGGGCGCATCCTCACGGCTGCTCGATAGTCTCACCTTCAAGTCCTAGGAAGGGAAATGCGGTCACCAACACGCCTCACAAAAAACAAGTTGCCATCCTGCAGGAAGTTCAGAATTCCGGGAAAATCCAGTGCACCTAGAACAAAACAGCACCAAAACTATCAGTTAAAAAAAAAGGCTGTGTGTTTTAAAACCCTCCTGTCACCCCTGAACACCCCGTAGGAAACTGCCGACGTTAAAAAAAAAAAAAAAAAACCAAACCAAAAACAAAAACAAACAAAAAAAAAAACAAACCAAAAAACCCCAAAACCCAAGCTGCATCCCAGGGCGCTCTCTCCTGTGGGTGCCGCTGGACCCTGCCCAGTCCCACAGCTCTCGCCTCGCCCAGAAGGAGCTCCCTGGGCAGAGCCCGGGGCTCATCTACTCCAGGCCCCCCCCGCACCGAACCGGCACTTGGGCATCCTGGAGGACTGCGGGCCCATAGAGCGCAAGTTCGGAGGACTGAGGGGCACTTCCGGCATCATGGAGGACCGCGGGGAAGCGGCGGGAGCCTGCCGGAGCCCCGGAGGAGCCGGTGAGTCCCCGCGAAACGAGTGCCGGCGGCGCCGCCGTCTCGGGGCCGCATCCGCGTCGTTTCTCTCCGGAGCTGCGGCCGGTGCTTGGAGGGGGGCGAGTGTATGGCGCCGCCGTCTTGTGAAGGCTGAGGCTGCCCGCGGCGGGGATGGGGCCGCGCGGGCAGGAGGGGACAGGCCGCCGCCCCGCCGTGCAGAGCTGCGTTCCTTGCGTGTTTCGGCAGGAATCGCTGTTGAATCCGTCTCGCTCTCGAATCCGTCTCGCTCTCGAATCCGTCTCGCTCTCCACGGCTTCCGGGCAGTTTCTCCGCCGGCCCTGCCGGTCCGCGGTTAGGCCGGCGCGGAGCACCGGTGACGGGACCTGCGTGCGTGCGTGCGTGCGTGCGTGCGTGCGTGCGTGAGGGGCTCTTGCGAGAAGCGCCTCACAATAAGCAGGCTCAGCTCCGGGGCGGCGCTAGTAAATGGCATGGTCCTCGGGCGCCGTTAATTCGTGCCACGCGTTTTGAGCTGGAATTTGAGAGAATAGTCTGTTATTTAAATGGCCCGATTGAAGAGTTGACTGGTACAGAAAGCGGGTGAACGAACGGCTCACAGCCAGCGAGCGCTCCGTGTACCGCTGCTGAAGGGAGCAGGAGCAAAGCGCAGGCACCCGACTGACACAAGAGGAAAAGGTTCATTACCGTTGGAAATCACGGTTTC
This sequence comes from Leptosomus discolor, assembly GCF_034619465.1. NCBI lineage: Eukaryota > Metazoa > Chordata > Aves > Leptosomiformes > Leptosomidae > Leptosomus > Leptosomus discolor. Next base: position 29,004 of record NW_028237820.1, read on the forward strand.
GGATTGTGAATTAGGACTCTAATGAGGGGTCCGTTCACGACGACCGTTACCCTAAACTGCTCCCAATTGGTATTCTATTTCTGCTTCCCAAGGAGAAAATTTTCATCTGATGGTGCTGCGGGGGTATCTTTAATGCATCAGTTTAAGATGGCTAGTATTGTTAAACGGGCACTCATGATGCCCAGTTAGCGTTCGATCTGTTTCTAAAATGAAATCTAAGGTGTTTGTTCGTCGGATTTAATGGGCGTCGGTTTTTTCTTTTAGCTCTACTTGGAAGGAATTGGTACCCGTCCCCTCCTCCCCCCCCCCAACGGCTATGTTTAAGTTTCGGCAGTCGTGACTCCCTGTTGGTTTTCTAATTTTCCTTTTATTTTAAATCTAAATCTTTTAGCGTTATGTTAGTTCACCACCGGCCGGGAATTCTTTTAGTACCTACGTTTAAACGTAGCCGTTATTGAACGATTCCTTTTTTATTTCTCTTATCTAAAAATCTAAAGCTTCGATTACTCTTTTGGTTCTAAGCAGGAGTCACTGTTGCCTCCCAGCTTGCTTACAGCGGTGTGCTCGTTTAAGCGTTAGAGCCTCCCAATTAGTTTCCAGTTCAATTGGTTTAGCAGTGGTTATGTTTAAATGGAGCTGTTCACGACTCCCAATTAGTTTTCTGTCTTTATCACTTCAAGAGGGTCTCTCAACTATTCATTTTTTGAATTGCAATAGGGACCGGGAATAATTACTGCCTGGTTCATTAAGTAACGTCTGCCACTAAATTTAGTCATTACTCAACCCTAGGTAATATTTCTTCTCTTTAGGCGCGCTCTGATATTTTGTGACTTTACCACGAAGTGGATTAACTAGGACGCGTGATTTTTTTCTTTTCCTGTTAGAGTTGTTTCGCTACAGGTATTCCTTCCAGTTAGTGCTCTGTTGTTGATATTCTGCTGCTTGCCCTTTGATTACATCAATGAGGGAGTAAGTACTGTCTGCAAAGTGGGAAGCAATAGCTAGAGCGGACGACGGGCAGTATTTGCTCCCAAAGACTATTCTGGTTACTGTGACGGACATTTTTATTTTAAACGTTTTGACGTAAACGAGCGGTAAAAATTAAACTAATAGAAACTGACCACTTTGGAATTCCCCAGGAAAAACGACCGGAGCGAGGACGCCTGCCGCGGTCCACTTGGGACGCTCGACGGTTTTGCACTCCGTCTCCAAAGTTTGAAGCTCCGCGGAGCGCAACCTCCCCGAGCGGCGACTCGGCCTGTAGCCACCGCCCGCTCTTCTCTCCGGCTCCGCCACCCGTTTTTCCAGAGCAGCCCAAAATCCCGGGGAAGCGAACCCGCGCACAGCAGATACGCCGCGACACCAAACCTCCGGCTGTCCAGCTGCGCCGCCCCCGACCGTCGCTGCTGCGCCAACGGGAGCCTCCGGCCGACGCGGTGCCGAGCGCCCGCGACCCCGTCGGCCGCCGGCTCTGCCAGCGGCGCGGTCCGTCGAAATCCGCGACGCTGCCGAGTCTGCGGCGAGTCCGGGGCGTGTTTTTTTAGCGAAGGAAAATGCCGTTTCAAGTCTCAAGTCCGACCTGCAAGGAAAAAGAAAGCCCGCGTAACAAGGCTAGACCCGTTCCTGTCTGTTGCAGAACTTGTACCAGCGCTACATTCTGGACGGGACCGAATGACAAAGCCGAATGACAGCCTGCAAGAATCCTCCTCTCAGAGCTCTCTGGTTGCAAAGGGACTATTGTAGATCACCAGCAGTTGTAAGACACTGAGACTCCTACTTTTCTCCATCTGCCTCCCTCAACAGAAATAAGTCCCAAAGGACAGAAAACCCCAGGAAAGGGTTGAAACCAAACCGAACCCAAACCAAAAACCAAAACCAAGGAAAAACCGTCGGGGAAAAGAGCCCCAAAGCATCAGGAACTGTACCAAGCACCTTAAGTAACACTGAAGCGACTCGAACCAAAACAAGTGACAAAGCAGCTCAGGAGAGGTGCCAGGAAAGACAAATGAGTCCACACAGAGCAACGCCCGTGTCCTTCTGAGAGGACTAGGCAGGTGAGAGAAGGCCCTTTGAAGGCCCGTGGTTCTGAGAAGGCCACTTGTCACGCAGATTGATTCTGGTGCCTGGATGGGAAATGGAGGGGACTGAGGGGCACACGAAGGGGAGGGAGGAACTCGGACAGCTTACGGAGATGCCTGCGGTGCAAAGCCAAAAAGACGGCTGCAGGATGGCTCGGCGTCGGTGCCATCGACCCCCCGCAAAAGATGCTGTGACCCCACTTGGGGACGACAGCCTCTGGCCCCAGCGCCCCCGGGGCTGGGCAGAGGCAGCAGCGCTCGGCATAGCTGGTGGCAGGGGGCCCGACGGGGTGGAACGCGTCCCGGCAGGGCCTGGCCAGGCCCAGGAGCACATCTGGTCCTCGCTGAGGGGCTGGAGCCGATGGGGCCCTGAGGAGTACAGGGGTGGCCTGGTGTCCCCGGCCGCAGCTCTTCCCTGCCGCAGCCGCCTGCGCTCCTGTCCGCGCCCGAAGCCCCGTGCCCGCAGAGGCAGCTGGGTCTGGAGCTGCCAGCGCCAGCAGCCCCAGAGCAGAATGAGCTCCCTGAGCAGAGGCCGAGGCTCATATACCCCAGGCCCCGCCCCCGGGCAAGTGGTGGGGATGGGACACAAGGGGGGGCGGTGCCGGGGGGGGGTGGGGTGGGGTGGGGTGGGGGGGGTGGGCAGCAAGGCACGCCAACGGGAGGGTGGGGCATGGGGCAAAAAAGTCACGCCCGGGGGGGCGGTGCTGGGGTGGGGTGCAGAATAACAAAGGCAAACCCGGGAAGGGGAGGGGGTGGGGGCCGGGCAGGGCACGGCCACTGTCGGCGAGGCCATGGGGGGGGCGGTGCTGGGGCGAGGTGCAAAGCAGCAAGGCACTCCCACGGGGGGGGGGCGGTGCCGGGGCAGAAAAGGCACACCCGGGGGGGGGGGTCGGGGGGGGGCAAGCAGGGCACGCCTACAGTGGCCAGTGCCGAAGAACGGCAGCAAGGCACGCTCGCGGCGGGGGGGGGAGGCGCCGGGTGGATTTGGGGCCAGGCACACCCACCCTTAGCAAGGCCACCGAGTTGGGGGTGGCATGGGAAAAACCCCACCTGAAGGCAGAGACAGGGGTATGGGGGGGCATAGACAGGTGCAGACGTGGGGCGCATCCTCACGGCTGCTCGATAGTCTCACCTTCAAGTCCTAGGAAGGGAAATGCGGTCACCAACACGCCTCACAAAAAACAAGTTGCCATCCTGCAGGAAGTTCAGAATTCCGGGAAAATCCAGTGCACCTAGAACAAAACAGCACCAAAACTATCAGTTAAAAAAAAAGGCTGTGTGTTTTAAAACCCTCCTGTCACCCCTGAACACCCCGTAGGAAACTGCCGACGTTAAAAAAAAAAAAAAAAAACCAAACCAAAAACAAAAACAAACAAAAAAAAAAACAAACCAAAAAAACCCCAAAACCCAAGCTGCATCCCAGGGCGCTCTCTCCTGTGGGTGCCGCTGGACCCTGCCCAGTCCCACAGCTCTCGCCTCGCCCAGAAGGAGCTCCCTGGGCAGAGCCCGGGGCTCATCTACTCCAGGCCCCCCCGCACCGAACCGGCACTTGGGCATCCTGGAGGACTGCGGGCCCATAGAGCGCAAGTTCGGAGGACTGAGGGGCACTTCCGGCATCATGGAGGACCGCGGGGAAGCGGCGGGAGCCTGCCGGAGCCCCGGAGGAGCCGGTGAGTCCCCCGCGAAACGAGTGCCGGCGGCGCCCGCCGTCTCGGGGCCATCCGCGTCGTTTCTCTCCGGAGCTGCGGCCGGTGCTTGGAGGGGGGCGAGTGTATGGCGCCGCCGTCTTGTGAAGGCTGAGGCTGCCCGCGGCGGGGATGGGGCCGCGCGGGCAGGAGGGGACAGGCCGCCGCCCCGCCGTGCAGAGCTGCGTTCCTTGCGTGTTTCGGCAGGAATCGCTGTTGAATCCGTCTCGCTCTCGAATCCGTCTCGCTCTCGAATCCGTCTCGCTCTCCACGGCTTCCGGGCAGTTTCTCCGCCGGCCCTGCCGGTCCGCGGTTAGGCCGGCGCGGAGCACCGGTGACGGGACCTGCGTGCGTGCGTGCGTGCGTGCGTGCGTGCGTGCGTGAGGGGCTCTTGCGAGAAGCGCCTCACAATAAGCAGGCTCAGCTCCGGGGCGGCGCTAGTAAATGGCATGGTCCTCGGGCGCCGTTAATTCGTGCCACGCGTTTGAGCTGGAATTTGAGAGAATAGTCTGTTATTTAAATGGCCCGATTGAAGAGTTGACTGGTACAGAAAGCGGGTGAACGAACGGCTCACAGCCAGCGAGCGCTCCGTGTACCGCTGCTGAAGGGAGCAGGAGCAAAGCGCAGGCACCCGACTGACACAAGAGGAAAAGGTTCATTACCGTTGGAAATCACGGTTTCGGATTGTGAATTAGGACTCTAATGAGGGGTCCGTTCACGACGACCGTTACCCTAAACTGCTCCCAATTGGTATTCTATTTCTGCTTCCCAAGGAGAAAATTTTCATCTGATGGTGCTGCGGGGGTATCTTTAATGCATCAGTTTAAGATGGCTAGTATTGTTAAACGGGCACTCATGATGCCCAGTTAGCGTTCGATCTGTTTCTAAAATGAAATCTAAGGTGTTTGTTCGTCGGATTTAATGGGCGTCGGTTTTTTCTTTTAGCTCTACTTGGAAGGAATTGGTACCCGTCCCCTCCTCCCCCCCCCCAACGGCTATGTTTAAGTTTCGGCAGTCGTGACTCCCTGTTGGTTTTCTAATTTTCCTTTTATTTTAAATCTAAATCTTTTAGCGTTATGTTAGTTCACCACCGCCCGGGAATTCTTTTAGTACCTACGTTTAAACGTAGCCGTTATTGAACGATTCCTTTTTTTATTTCTCTTTATCTAAAAATCTAAAGCTTCGATTACTCTTTTGGTTCTAAGCAGGAGTCACTGTTGCCTCCCAGCTTGCTTACAGCGGTGTGCTCGTTTAAGCGTTAGAGCCTCCCAATTAGTTTCCAGTTCAATTGGTTTAGCAGTGGTTATGTTTAAATGGAGCTGTTCACGACTCCCAATTAGTTTTCTGTCTTTATCACTTCAAGAGGGTCTCTCAACTATTCATTTTTTGAATTGCAATAGGGACCGGGAATAATTACTGCCTGGTTCATTAAGTAACGTCTGCCACTAAATTTAGTCATTACTCAACCCTAGGTAATATTTCTTCTCTTTAGGCGCGCTCTGATATTTTGTGACTTTACCACGAAGTGGATTAACTAGGACGCGTGATTTTTTTCTTTTCCTGTTAGAGTTGTTTCGCTACAGGTATTCCTTCCAGTTAGTGCTCTGTTGTTGATATTCTGCTGCTTGCCCTTTGATTACATCAATGGGGAGTAAGTACTGTCTGCAAAGTGGGAAGCAATAGCTAGAGCGGACGACGGGCAGTATTTGCTCCCAAAGACTATTCTGGTTACTGTGACGGACATTTTTATTTTAAACGTTTTGACGTAAACGAGCGGTAAAAATTAAACTAATAGAAACTGACCACTTTGGAATTCCCCAGGAAAAACGACCGGAGCGAGGACGCCTGCCGCGGTCCACTTGGGACACTCGACGGTTTTGCACTCCGTCTCCAAAGTTTGAAGCTCCGCGGAGCGCAACCTCCCCGAGCGGCGACTCGGCCTGTAGCCACCGCCCGCTCTTCTCTCCGGCTCCGCCACCCGTTTTTCCAGAGCAGCCCAAAATCCCGGGGAAGCGAACCCGCGCACAGCAGATACGCCGCGACACCAAACCTCCGGCTGTCCAGCTGCGCCGCCCCCGACCGTCGCTGCTGCGCCAACGGGAGCCTCCGGCCGACGCGGTGCCGAGCGCCCGCGACCCCGTCGGCCGCCGGCTCTGCCAGCGGCGCGGTCCGGCGAAATCCGCGACGCTGCCGAGTCTGCGGCGAGTCCGGGGCGTGTTTTTTTAGCGAAGGAAAATGCCGTTTCAAGTCTCAAGTCCGACCTGCAAGGAAAAAGAAAGCCCGCGTAACAAGGCTAGACCCGTTCCTGTCTGTTGCAGAACTTGTACCAGCGCTACATTCTGGACGGGACCGAATGACAAAGCCGAATGACAGCCTGCAAGAATCCTCCTCTCAGAGCTCTCTGGTTGCAAAGGGACTATTGTAGATCACCAGCAGTTGTAAGACACTGAGACTCCTACTTTTCTCCATCTGCCTCCCTCAACAGAAATAAGTCCCAAAGGACAGAAAACCCCAGGAAAGGGTTGAAACCAAACCGAACCCAAACCAAAAACCAAAACCAAGGAAAAACCGTCGGGGAAAAGAGCCCCAAAGCATCAGGAACTGTACCAAGCACCTTAAGTAACACTGAAGCGACTCGAACCAAAACAAGTGACAAAGCAGCTCAGGAGAGGTGCCAGGAAAGACAAATGAGTCCACACAGAGCAACGCCCGTGTCCTTCTGAGAGGACTAGGCAGGTGAGAGAAGGCCCTTTGAAGGCCCGTGGTTCTGAGAAGGCCACTTGTCACGCAGATTGATTCTGGTGCCTGGATGGGAAATGGAGGGGACTGAGGGGCACACGAAGGGGAGGGAGGAACTCGGACAGCTTACGGAGATGCCTGCGGTGCAAAGCCAAAAAGACGGCTGCAGGATGGCTCGGCGTCGGTGCCATCGACCCCCCGCAAAAGATGCTGTGACCCCACTTGGGGACGACAGCCTCTGGCCCCGGCGCCCCCGGGGCTGGGCAGAGGCAGCAGCGCTCGGCATAGCTGGTGGCAGGGGGCCCGACGGGGTGGAACGCGTCCCGGCAGGGCCTGGCCAGGCCCAGGAGCACATCTGGTCCTCGCTGAGGGGCTGGAGCCGATGGGGCCCTGAGGAGTACAGGGGTGGCCTGGTGTCCCCGGCCGCAGCTCTTCCCTGCCGCAGCCGCCTGCGCTCCTGTCCGCGCCCGAAGCCCCGTGCCCGCAGAGGCAGCTGGGTCTGGAGCTGCCAGCGCCAGCAGCCCCAGAGCAGAATGAGCTCCCTGAGCAGAGGCCGAGGCTCATATACCCCAGGCCCCGCCCCCGGGCAAGTGGTGGGGATGGGACACAAGGGGGGGCGGTGCCGGGGGGGGGGGGGGGGTGGGGTGGGGGGGGTGGGCAGCAAGGCACGCCAACGGGAGGGTGGGGCATGGGGCAAAAAAGTCACGCCCGGGGGGGCGGTGCTGGGGTGGGGTGCAGAATAACAAAGGCAAACCCGGGAAGGGGAGGGGGTGGGGGCCGGGCAGGGCACGGCCACTGTCGGCGAGGCCATGGGGGGGGCGGTGCTGGGGCGAGGTGCAAAGCAGCAAGGCACTCCCACGGGGGGGGGGCGGTGCCGGGGCAGAAAAGGCACACCCGGGGGGGGGGTCGGGGGGGGGCAAGCAGGGCACGCCTACAGTGGCCAGTGCCGAAGAACGGCAGCAAGGCACGCTCGCGGCGGGGGGGGGAGGCGCCGGGTGGATTTGGGGCCAGGCACACCCACCCTTAGCAAGGCCACCGAGTTGGGGGTGGCATGGGAAAAACCCCACCTGAAGGCAGAGACAGGGGTATGGGGGGGCATAGACAGGTGCAGACGTGGGGCGCATCCTCACGGCTGCTCGATAGTCTCACCTTCAAGTCCTAGGAAGGGAAATGCGGTCACCAACACGCCTCACAAAAAACAAGTTGCCATCCTGCAGGAAGTTCAGAATTCCGGGAAAATCCAGTGCACCTAGAACAAAACAGCACCAAAACTATCAGTTAAAAAAAAAGGCTGTGTGTTTTAAAACCCTCCTGTCACCCCTGAACACCCCGTAGGAAACTGCCGACGTTAAAAAAAAAAAAAAAAACAAACAACCCCCCAAAAAAAAAAAAAACAAAAAAACCCCAAAACCCAAGCTGCATCCCAGGGCGCTCTCTCCTGTGGGTGCCGCTGGACCCTGCCCAGTCCCACAGCTCTCGCCTCGCCCAGAAGGAGCTCCCTGGGCAGAGCCCGGGGCTCATCTACTCCAGGCCCCCCCGCACCGAACCGGCACTTGGGCATCCTGGAGGACTGCGGGCCCATAGAGCGCAAGTTCGGAGGACTGAGGGGCACTTCCGGCATCATGGAGGACCGCGGGGAAGCGGCGGGAGCCTGCCGGAGCCCCGGAGGAGCCGGTGAGTCCCCCGCGAAACGAGTGCCGGCGGCGCCGCCGTCTCGGGGCCGCATCCGCGTCGTTTCTCTCCGGAGCTGCGGCCGGTGCTTGGAGGGGGGCGAGTGTATGGCGCCGCCGTCTTGTGAAGGCTGAGGCTGCCCGCGGCGGGGATGGGGCCGCGCGGGCAGGAGGGGACAGGCCGCCGCCCCGCCGTGCAGAGCTGCGTTCCTTGCGTGTTTCGGCAGGAATCGCTGTTGAATCCGTCTCGCTCTCGAATCCGTCTCGCTCTCCGCGGCTTCCGGGCAGTTTCTCTGCCGGCCCTGCCGGTCCGCGGTTAGGCCGGCGCGGAGCACCGGTGACGGGACCTGCGTGCGTGCGTGCGTGCGTGCGTGAGGGGCTCTTGCGAGAAGCGCCTCACAATAAGCAGGCTCAGCTCCGGGGCGGCGCTAGTAAATGGCATGGTCCTCGGGCGCCGTTAATTCGTGCCACGCGTTTGAGCTGGAATTTGAGAGAATAGTCTGTTATTTAAATGGCCCGATTGAAGAGTTGACTGGTACAGAAAGCGGGTGAACGAACGGCTCACAGCCAGCGAGCGCTCCGTGTACCGCTGCTGAAGGGAGCAGGAGCAAAGCGCAGGCACCCGACTGACACAAGAGGAAAAGGTTCATTACCGTTGGAAATCACGGTTTCGGATTGTGAATTAGGACTCTAATGAGGGGTCCGTTCACGACGACCGTTACCCTAAACTGCTCCCAATTGGTATTCTATTTCTGCTTCCCAAGGAGAAAATTTTCATCTGATGGTGCTGCGGGGGTATCTTTAATGCATCAGTTTAAGATGGCTAGTATTGTTAAACGGGCACTCATGATGCCCAGTTAGCGTTCGATCTGTTTCTAAAATGAAATCTAAGGTGTTTGTTCGTCGGATTTAATGGGCGTCGGTTTTTTCTTTTAGCTCTACTTGGAAGGAATTGGTACCCGTCCCCTCCTCCCCCCCCCCCAACGGCTATGTTTAAGTTTCGGCAGTCGTGACTCCCTGTTGGTTTTCTAATTTTCCTTTTATTTTAAATCTAAATCTTTTAGCGTTATGTTAGTTCACCACCGCCCGGGAATTCTTTTAGTACCTACGTTTAAACGTAGCCGTTATTGAACGATTCCTTTTTTTATTTCTCTTTATCTAAAAATCTAAAGCTTCGATTACTCTTTTGGTTCTAAGCAGGAGTCACTGTTGCCTCCCAGCTTGCTTACAGCGGTGTGCTCGTTTAAGCGTTAGAGCCTCCCAATTAGTTTCCAGTTCAATTGGTTTAGCAGTGGTTATGTTTAAATGGAGCTGTTCACGACTCCCAATTAGTTTTCTGTCTTTATCACTTCAAGAGGGTCTCTCAACTATTCATTTTTTGAATTGCAATAGGGACCGGGAATAATTACTGCCTGGTTCATTAAGTAACATCTGCCACTAAATTTAGTCATTACTCAACCCTAGGTAATATTTCTTCTCTTTAGGCGCGCTCTGATATTTTGTGACTTTACCACGAAGTGGATTAACTAGGACGCGTGATTTTTTTCTTTTCCTGTTAGAGTTGTTTCGCTACAGGTATTCCTTCCAGTTAGTGCTCTGTTGTTGATATTCTGCTGCTTGCCCTTTGATTACATCAATGGGGAGTAAGTACTGTCTGCAAAGTGGGAAGCAATAGCTAGAGCGGACGACGGGCAGTATTTGCTCCCAAAGACTATTCTGGTTACTGTGACGGACATTTTTATTTTAAACGTTTTGACGTAAACGAGCGGTAAAAATTAAACTAATAGAAACTGACCACTTTGGAATTCCCCAGGAAAAACGACCGGAGCGAGGACGCCTGCCGCGGTCCACTTGGGACGCTCGACGGTTTTGCACTCCGTCTCCAAAGTTTGAAGCTCCGCGGAGCGCAACCTCCCCGAGCGGCGACTCGGCCTGTAGCCACCGCCCGCTCTTCTCTCCGGCTCCGCCACCCGTTTTTCCAGAGCAGCCCAAAATCCCGGGGAAGCGAACCCGCGCACAGCAGATACGCCGCGACACCAAACCTCCGGCTGTCCAGCTGCGCCGCCCCCGACCGTCGCTGCTGCGCCAACGGGAGCCTCCGGCCGACGCGGTGCCGAGCGCCCGCGACCCCGTCGGCCGCCGGCTCTGCCAGCGGCGCGGTCCGGCGAAATCCGCGACGCTGCCGAGTCTGCGGCGAGTCCGGGGCGTGTTTTTTTAGCGAAGGAAAATGCCGTTTCAAGTCTCAAGTCCGACCTGCAAGGAAAAAGAAAGCCCGCGTAACAAGGCTAGACCCGTTCCTGTCTGTTGCAGAACTTGTACCAGCGCTACATTCTGGACGGGACCGAATGACAAAGCCGAATGACAGCCTGCAAGAATCCTCCTCTCAGAGCTCTCTGGTTGCAAAGGGACTATTGTAGATCACCAGCAGTTGTAAGACACTGAGACTCCTACTTTTCTCCATCTGCCTCCCTCAACAGAAATAAGTCCCAAAGGACAGAAAACCCCAGGAAAGGGTTGAAACCAAACCGAACCCAAACCAAAAACCAAAACCAAGGAAAAACCGTCGGGGAAAAGAGCCCCAAAGCATCAGGAACTGTACCAAGCACCTTAAGTAACACTGAAGCGACTCGAACCAAAACAAGTGACAAAGCAGCTCAGGAGAGGTGCCAGGAAAGACAAATGAGTCCACACAGAGCAACGCCCGTGTCCTTCTGAGAGGACTAGGCAGGTGAGAGAAGGCCCTTTGAAGGCCCGTGGTTCTGAGAAGGCCACTTGTCACGCAGATTGATTCTGGTGCCTGGATGGGAAATGGAGGGGACTGAGGGGCACACGAAGGGGAGGGAGGAACTCGGACAGCTTACGGAGATGCCTGCGGTGCAAAGCCAAAAAGACGGCTGCAGGATGGCTCGGCGTCGGTGCCATCGACCCCCCGCAAAAGATGCTGTGACCCCACTTGGGGACGACAGCCTCTGGCCCCGGCGCCCCCGGGGCTGGGCAGAGGCAGCAGCGCTCGGCATAGCTGGTGGCAGGGGGCCCGACGGGGTGGAACGCGTCCCGGCAGGGCCTGGCCAGGCCCAGGAGCACATCTGGTCCTCGCTGAGGGGCTGGAGCCGATGGGGCCCTGAGGAGTACAGGGGTGGCCTGGTGTCCCCGGCCGCAGCTCTTCCCTGCCGCAGCCGCCTGCGCTCCTGTCCGCGCCCGAAGCCCCGTGCCCGCAGAGGCAGCTGGGTCTGGAGCTGCCAGCGCCAGCAGCCCCAGAGCAGAATGAGCTCCCTGAGCAGAGGCCGAGGCTCATATACCCCAGGCCCCGCCCCCGGGCAAGTGGTGGGGATGGGACACAAGGGGGGGCGGTGCCGGGGGGGGGGGGGTGGGGGTGGGGGGGGTGGGCAGCAAGGCACGCCAACGGGAGGGTGGGGCATGGGGCAAAAAAGTCACGCCCGGGGGGGCGGTGCTGGGGTGGGGTGCAGAATAACAAAGGCAAACCCGGGAAGGGGAGGGGGTGGGGGCCGGGCAGGGCACGGCCACTGTCGGCGAGGCCATGGGGGGGGCGGTGCTGGGGCGAGGTGCAAAGCAGCAAGGCACTCCCACGGGGGGGGGGCGGTGCCGGGGCAGAAAAGGCACACCCGGGGGGGGGGTCGGGGGGGGGCAAGCAGGGCACGCCTACAGTGGCCAGTGCCGAAGAACGGCAGCAAGGCACGCTCGCGGCGGGGGGGGGAGGCGCCGGGTGGATTTGGGGCCAGGCACACCCACCCTTAGCAAGGCCACCGAGTTGGGGGTGGCATGGGAAAAACCCCACCTGAAGGCAGAGACAGGGGTATGGGGGGGCATAGACAGGTGCAGACGTGGGGCGCATCCTCACGGCTGCTCGATAGTCTCACCTTCAAGTCCTAGGAAGGGAAATGCGGTCACCAACACGCCTCACAAAAAACAAGTTGCCATCCTGCAGGAAGTTCAGAATTCCGGGAAAATCCAGTGCACCTAGAACAAAACAGCACCAAAACTATCAGTTAAAAAAAAAGGCTGTGTGTTTTAAAACCCTCCTGTCACCCCTGAACACCCCGTAGGAAACTGCCGACGTTAAAAAAAAAAAAAAAAAAACAAACAACCCCCCAAAAAAAAAAAAAACAAACCCCAAAACCCAAGCTGCATCCCAGGGCGCTCTCTCCTGTGGGTGCCGCTGGACCCTGCCCAGTCCCACAGCTCTCGCCTCGCCCAGAAGGAGCTCCCTGGGCAGAGCCCGGGGCTCATCTACTCCAGGCCCCCCCGCACCGAACCGGCACTTGGGCATCCTGGAGGACTGCGGGCCCATAGAGCGCAAGTTCGGAGGACTGAGGGGCACTTCCGGCATCATGGAGGACCGCGGGGAAGCGGCGGGAGCCTGCCGGAGCCCCGGAGGAGCCGGTGAGTCCCCCGCGAAACGAGTGCCGGCGGCGCCGCCGTCTCGGGGCCGCATCCGCGTCGTTTCTCTCCGGAGCTGCGGCCGGTGCTTGGAGGGGGGCGAGTGTATGGCGCCGCCGTCTTGTGAAGGCTGAGGCTGCCCGCGGCGGGGATGGGGCCGCGCGGGCAGGAGGGGACAGGCCGCCGCCCCGCCGTGCAGAGCTGCGTTCCTTGCGTGTTTCGGCAGGAATCGCTGTTGAATCCGTCTCGCTCTCGAATCCGTCTCGCTCTCCGCGGCTTCCGGGCAGTTTCTCTGCCGGCCCTGCCGGTCCGCGGTTAGGCCGGCGCGGAGCACCGGTGACGGGACCTGCGTGCGTGCGTGCGTGCGTGCGTGAGGGGCTCTTGCGAGAAGCGCCTCACAATAAGCAGGCTCAGCTCCGGGGCGGCGCTAGTAAATGGCATGGTCCTCGGGCGCCGTTAATTCGTGCCACGCGTTTGAGCTGGAATTTGAGAGAATAGTCTGTTATTTAAATGGCCCGATTGAAGAGTTGACTGGTACAGAAAGCGGGTGAACGAACGGCTCACAGCCAGCGAGCGCTCCGTGTACCGCTGCTGAAGGGAGCAGGAGCAAAGCGCAGGCACCCGACTGACACAAGAGGAAAAGGTTCATTACCGTTGGAAATCACGGTTTCGGATTGTGAATTAGGACTCTAATGAGGGGTCCGTTCACGACGACCGTTACCCTAAACTGCTCCCAATTGGTATTCTATTTCTGCTTCCCAAGGAGAAAATTTTCATCTGATGGTGCTGCGGGGGTATCTTTAATGCATCAGTTTAAGATGGCTAGTATTGTTAAACGGGCACTCATGATGCCCAGTTAGCGTTCGATCTGTTTCTAAAATGAAATCTAAGGTGTTTGTTCGTCGGATTTAATGGGCGTCGGTTTTTTCTTTTAGCTCTACTTGGAAGGAATTGGTACCCGTCCCCTCCTCCCCCCCCCCCCAACGGCTATGTTTAAGTTTCGGCAGTCGTGACTCCCTGTTGGTTTTCTAATTTTCCTTTTATTTTAAATCTAAATCTTTTAGCGTTATGTTAGTTCACCACCGCCCGGGAATTCTTTTAGTACCTACGTTTAAACGTAGCCGTTATTGAACGATTCCTTTTTTTATTTCTCTTTATCTAAAAATCTAAAGCTTCGATTACTCTTTTGGTTCTAAGCAGGAGTCACTGTTGCCTCCCAGCTTGCTTACAGCGGTGTGCTCGTTTAAGCGTTAGAGCCTCCCAATTAGTTTCCAGTTCAATTGGTTTAGCAGTGGTTATGTTTAAATGGAGCTGTTGACGACTCCCAATTAGTTTTCTGTCTTTATCACTTCAAGAGGGTCTCTCAACTATTCATTTTTTGAATTGCAATAGGGACCGGGAATAATTACTGCCTGGTTCATTAAGTAACGTCTGCCACTAAATTTAGTCATTACTCAACCCTAGGTAATATTTCTTCTCTTTAGGCGCGCTCTGATATTTTGTGACTTTACCACGAAGTGGATTAACTAGGACGCGTGATTTTTTTCTTTTCCTGTTAGAGTTGTTTCGCTACAGGTATTCCTTCCAGTTAGTGCTCTGTTGTTGATATTCTGCTGCTTGCCCTTTGATTACATCAATGGGGAGTAAGTACTGTCTGCAAAGTGGGAAGCAATAGCTAGAGCGGACGACGGGCAGTATTTGCTCCCAAAGACTATTCTGGTTACTGTGACGGACATTTTTATTTTAAACGTTTTGACGTAAACGAGCGGTAAAAATTAAACTAATAGAAACTGACCACTTTGGAATTCCCCAGGAAAAACGACCGGAGCGAGGACGCCTGCCGCGGTCCACTTGGGACGCTCGACGGTTTTGCACTCCGTCTCCAAAGTTTGAAGCTCCGCGGAGCGCAACCTCCCCGAGCGGCGACTCGGCCTGTAGCCACCGCCCGCTCTTCTCTCCGGCTCCGCCACCCGTTTTTCCAGAGCAGCCCAAAATCCCGGGGAAGCGAACCCGCGCACAGCAGATACGCCGCGACACCAAACCTCCGGCTGTCCAGCTGCGCCGCCCCCGACCGTCGCTGCTGCGCCAACGGGAGCCTCCGGCCGACGCGGTGCCGAGCGCCCGCGACCCCGTCGGCCGCCGGCTCTGCCAGCGGCGCGGTCCGTCGAAATCCGCGACGCTGCCGAGTCTGCGGCGAGTCCGGGGCGTGTTTTTTTAGCGAAGGAAAATGCCGTTTCAAGTCTCAAGTCCGACCTGCAAGGAAAAAGAAAGCCCGCGTAACAAGGCTAGACCCGTTCCTGTCTGTTGCAGAACTTGTACCAGCGCTACATTCTGGACGGGACCGAATGACAAAGCCGAATGACAGCCTGCAAGAATCCTCCTCTCAGAGCTCTCTGGTTGCAAAGGGACTATTGTAGATCACCAGCAGTTGTAAGACACTGAGACTCCTACTTTTCTCCATCTGCCTCCCTCAACAGAAATAAGTCCCAAAGGACAGAAAACCCCAGGAAAGGGTTGAAACCAAACCGAACCCAAACCAAAAACCAAAACCAAGGAAAAACCGTCGGGGAAAAGAGCCCCAAAGCATCAGGAACTGTACCAAGCACCTTAAGTAACACTGAAGCGACTCGAACCAAAACAAGTGACAAAGCAGCTCAGGAGAGGTGCCAGGAAAGACAAATGAGTCCACACAGAGCAACGCCCGTGTCCTTCTGAGAGGACTAGGCAGGTGAGAGAAGGCCCTTTGAAGGCCCGTGGTTCTGAGAAGGCCACTTGTCACGCAGATTGATTCTGGTGCCTGGATGGGAAATGGAGGGGACTGAGGGGCACACGAAGGGGAGGGAGGAACTCGGACAGCTTACGGAGATGCCTGCGGTGCAAAGCCAAAAAGACGGCTGCAGGATGGCTCGGCGTCGGTGCCATCGACCCCCCGCAAAAGATGCTGTGACCCCACTTGGGGACGACAGCCTCTGGCCCCGGCGCCCCCGGGGCTGGGCAGAGGCAGCAGCGCTCGGCATAGCTGGTGGCAGGGGGCCCGACGGGGTGGAACGCGTCCCGGCAGGGCCTGGCCAGGCCCAGGAGCACATCTGGTCCTCGCTGAGGGGCTGGAGCCGATGGGGCCCTGAGGAGTACAGGGGTGGCCTGGTGTCCCCGGCCGCAGCTCTTCCCTGCCGCAGCCGCCTGCGCTCCTGTCCGCGCCCGAAGCCCCGTGCCCGCAGAGGCAGCTGGGTCTGGAGCTGCCAGCGCCAGCAGCCCCAGAGCAGAATGAGCTCCCTGAGCAGAGGCCGAGGCTCATATACCCCAGGCCCCGCCCCCGGGCAAGTGGTGGGGATGGGACACAAGGGGGGGCGGTGCCGGGGGGGGGTGGGGTGGGGTGGGGTGGGGGGGGTGGGCAGCAAGGCACGCCAACGGGAGGGTGGGGCATGGGGCAAAAAAGTCACGCCCGGGGGGGCGGTGCTGGGGTGGGGTGCAGAATAACAAAGGCAAACCCGGGAAGGGGAGGGGGTGGGGGCCGGGCAGGGCACGGCCACTGTCGGCGAGGCCATGGGGGGGGCGGTGCTGGGGCGAGGTGCAAAGCAGCAAGGCACTCCCACGGGGGGGGGGCGGTGCCGGGGCAGAAAAGGCACACCCGGGGGGGGGGGTCGGGGGGGGGCAAGCAGGGCACGCCTACAGTGGCCAGTGCCGAAGAACGGCAGCAAGGCACGCTCGCGGCGGGGGGGGGAGGCGCCGGGTGGATTTGGGGCCAGGCACACCCACCCTTAGCAAGGCCACCGAGTTGGGGGTGGCATGGGAAAAACCCCACCTGAAGGCAGAGACAGGGGTATGGGGGGGCATAGACAGGTGCAGACGTGGGGCGCATCCTCACGGCTGCTCGATAGTCTCACCTTCAAGTCCTAGGAAGGGAAATGCGGTCACCAACACGCCTCACAAAAAACAAGTTGCCATCCTGCAGGAAGTTCAGAATTCCGGGAAAATCCAGTGCACCTAGAACAAAACAGCACCAAAACTATCAGTTAAAAAAAAAGGCTGTGTGTTTTAAAACCCTCCTGTCACCCCTGAACACCCCGTAGGAAACTGCCGACGTTAAAAAAAAAAAAAAAAAACCAAACCAAAAACAAAAACAAACAAAAAAAAAAACAAACCAAAAAAACCCCAAAACCCAAGCTGCATCCCAGGGCGCTCTCTCCTGTGGGTGCCGCTGGACCCTGCCCAGTCCCACAGCTCTCGCCTCGCCCAGAAGGAGCTCCCTGGGCAGAGCCCGGGGCTCATCTACTCCAGGCCCCCCCGCACCGAACCGGCACTTGGGCATCCTGGAGGACTGCGGGCCCATAGAGCGCAAGTTCGGAGGACTGAGGGGCACTTCCGGCATCATGGAGGACCGCGGGGAAGCGGCGGGAGCCTGCCGGAGCCCCGGAGGAGCCGGTGAGTCCCCCGCGAAACGAGTGCCGGCGGCGCCGCCGTCTCGGGGCCGCATCCGCGTCGTTTCTCTCCGGAGCTGCGGCCGGTGCTTGGAGGGGGGCGAGTGTATGGCGCCGCCGTCTTGTGAAGGCTGAGGCTGCCCGCGGCGGGGATGGGGCCGCGCGGGCAGGAGGGGACAGGCCGCCGCCCCGCCGTGCAGAGCTGCGTTCCTTGCGTGTTTCGGCAGGAATCGCTGTTGAATCCGTCTCGCTCTCGAATCCGTCTCGCTCTCGAATCCGTCTCGCTCTCCACGGCTTCCGGGCAGTTTCTCCGCCGGCCCTGCCGGTCCGCGGTTAGGCCGGCGCGGAGCACCGGTGACGGGACCTGCGTGCGTGCGTGCGTGCGTGCGTGCGTGCGTGAGGGGCTCTTGCGAGAAGCGCCTCACAATAAGCAGGCTCAGCTCCGGGGCGGCGCTAGTAAATGGCATGGTCCTCGGGCGCCGTTAATTCGTGCCACGCGTTTGAGCTGGAATTTGAGAGAATAGTCTGTTATTTAAATGGCCCGATTGAAGAGTTGACTGGTACAGAAAGCGGGTGAACGAACGGCTCACAGCCAGCGAGCGCTCCGTGTACCGCTGCTGAAGGGAGCAGGAGCAAAGCGCAGGCACCCGACTGACACAAGAGGAAAAGGTTCATTACCGTTGGAAATCACGGTTTCGGATTGTGAATTAGGACTCTAATGAGGGGTCCGTTCACGACGACCGTTACCCTAAACTGCTCCCAATTGGTATTCTATTTCTGCTTCCCAAGGAGAAAATTTTCATCTGATGGTGCTGCGGGGGTATCTTTAATGCATCAGTTTAAGATGGCTAGTATTGTTAAACGGGCACTCATGATGCCCAGTTAGCGTTCGATCTGTTTCTAAAATGAAATCTAAGGTGTTTGTTCGTCGGATTTAATGGGCGTCGGTTTTTTCTTTTAGCTCTACTTGGAAGGAATTGGTACCCGTCCCCTCCTCCCCCCCCCCAACGGCTATGTTTAAGTTTCGGCAGTCGTGACTCCCTGTTGGTTTTCTAATTTTCCTTTTATTTTAAATCTAAATCTTTTAGCGTTATGTTAGTTCACCACCGGCCGGGAATTCTTTTAGTACCTACGTTTAAACGTAGCCGTTATTGAACGATTCCTTTTTTTATTTCTCTTTATCTAAAAATCTAAAGCTTCGATTACTCTTTTGGTTCTAAGCAGGAGTCACTGTTGCCTCCCAGCTTGCTTACAGCGGTGTGCTCGTTTAAGCGTTAGAGCCTCCCAATTAGTTTCCAGTTCAATTGGTTTAGCAGTGGTTATGTTTAAATGGAGCTGTTCACGACTCCCAATTAGTTTTCTGTCTTTATCACTTCAAGAGGGTCTCTCAACTATTCATTTTTTGAATTGCAATAGGGACCGGGAATAATTACTGCCTGGTTCATTAAGTAACGTCTGCCACTAAATTTAGTCATTACTCAACCCTAGGTAATATTTCTTCTCTTTAGGCGCGCTCTGATATTTTGTGACTTTACCACGAAGTGGATTAACTAGGACGCGTGATTTTTTTCTTTTCCTGTTAGAGTTGTTTCGCTACAGGTATTCCTTCCAGTTAGTGCTCTGTTGTTGATATTCTGCTGCTTGCCCTTTGATTACATCAATGGGGAGTAAGTACTGTCTGCAAAGTGGGAAGCAATAGCTAGAGCGGACGACGGGCAGTATTTGCTCCCAAAGACTATTCTGGTTACTGTGACGGACATTTTTATTTTAAACGTTTTGACGTAAACGAGCGGTAAAAATTAAACTAATAGAAACTGACCACTTTGGAATTCCCCAGGAAAAACGACCGGAGCGAGGACGCCTGCCGCGGTCCACTTGGGACGCTCGACGGTTTTGCACTCCGTCTCCAAAGTTTGAAGCTCCGCGGAGCGCAACCTCCCCGAGCGGCGACTCGGCCTGTAGCCACCGCCCGCTCTTCTCTCCGGCTCCGCCACCCGTTTTTCCAGAGCAGCCCAAAATCCCGGGGAAGCGAACCCGCGCACAGCAGATACGCCGCGACACCAAACCTCCGGCTGTCCAGCTGCGCCGCCCCCGACCGTCGCTGCTGCGCCAACGGGAGCCTCCGGCCGACGCGGTGCCGAGCGCCCGCGACCCCGTCGGCCGCCGGCTCTGCCAGCGGCGCGGTCCGGCGAAATCCGCGACGCTGCCGAGTCTGCGGCGAGTCCGGGGCGTGTTTTTTTAGCGAAGGAAAATGCCGTTTCAAGTCTCAAGTCCGACCTGCAAGGAAAAAGAAAGCCCGCGTAACAAGGCTAGACCCGTTCCTGTCTGTTGCAGAACTTGTACCAGCGCTACATTCTGGACGGGACCGAATGACAAAGCCGAATGACAGCCTGCAAGAATCCTCCTCTCAGAGCTCTCTGGTTGCAAAGGGACTATTGTAGATCACCAGCAGTTGTAAGACACTGAGACTCCTACTTTTCTCCATCTGCCTCCCTCAACAGAAATAAGTCCCAAAGGACAGAAAACCCCAGGAAAGGGTTGAAACCAAACCGAACCCAAACCAAAAACCAAAACCAAGGAAAAACCGTCGGGGAAAAGAGCCCCAAAGCATCAGGAACTGTACCAAGCACCTTAAGTAACACTGAAGCGACTCGAACCAAAACAAGTGACAAAGCAGCTCAGGAGAGGTGCCAGGAAAGACAAATGAGTCCACACAGAGCAACGCCCGTGTCCTTCTGAGAGGACTAGGCAGGTGAGAGAAGGCCCTTTGAAGGCCCGTGGTTCTGAGAAGGCCACTTGTCACGCAGATTGATTCTGGTGCCTGGATGGGAAATGGAGGGGACTGAGGGGCACACGAAGGGGAGGGAGGAACTCGGACAGCTTACGGAGATGCCTGCGGTGCAAAGCCAAAAAGACGGCTGCAGGATGGCTCGGCGTCGGTGCCATCGACCCCCCGCAAAAGATGCTGTGACCCCACTTGGGGACGACAGCCTCTGGCCCCGGCGCCCCCGGGGCTGGGCAGAGGCAGCAGCGCTCGGCATAGCTGGTGGCAGGGGGCCCGACGGGGTGGAACGCGTCCCGGCAGGGCCTGGCCAGGCCCAGGAGCACATCTGGTCCTCGCTGAGGGGCTGGAGCCGATGGGGCCCTGAGGAGTACAGGGGTGGCCTGGTGTCCCCGGCCGCAGCTCTTCCCTGCCGCAGCCGCCTGCGCTCCTGTCCGCGCCCGAAGCCCCGTGCCCGCAGAGGCAGCTGGGTCTGGAGCTGCCAGCGCCAGCAGCCCCAGAGCAGAATGAGCTCCCTGAGCAGAGGCCGAGGCTCATATACCCCAGGCCCCGCCCCCGGGCAAGTGGTGGGGATGGGACACAAGGGGGGGCGGTGCCGGGGGGGGGGGTGGGGGGGGGTGGGGGGGGTGGGCAGCAAGGCACGCCAACGGGAGGGTGGGGCATGGGGCAAAAAAGTCACGCCCGGGGGGGCGGTGCTGGGGTGGGGTGCAGAATAACAAAGGCAAACCCGGGAAGGGGAGGGGGTGGGGGCCGGGCAGGGCACGGCCACTGTCGGCGAGGCCATGGGGGGGGCGGTGCTGGGGCGAGGTGCAAAGCAGCAAGGCACTCCCACGGGGGGGGGGGCGGTGCCGGGGCAGAAAAGGCACACCCGGGGGGGGGGGTCGGGGGGGGGCAAGCAGGGCACGCCTACAGTGGCCAGTGCCGAAGAACGGCAGCAAGGCACGCTCGCGGCGGGGGGGGGAGGCGCCGGGTGGATTTGGGGCCAGGCACACCCACCCTTAGCAAGGCCACCGAGTTGGGGGTGGCATGGGAAAAACCCCACCTGAAGGCAGAGACAGGGGTATGGGGGGGCATAGACAGGTGCAGACGTGGGGCGCATCCTCACGGCTGCTCGATAGTCTCACCTTCAAGTCCTAGGAAGGGAAATGCGGTCACCAACACGCCTCACAAAAAACAAGTTGCCATCCTGCAGGAAGTTCAGAATTCCGGGAAAATCCAGTGCACCTAGAACAAAACAGCACCAAAACTATCAGTTAAAAAAAAAGGCTGTGTGTTTTAAAACCCTCCTGTCACCCCTGAACACCCCGTAGGAAACTGCCGACGTTAAAAAAAAAAAAAAAAAACCAAACCAAAAACAAAAACAAACAAAAAAAAAAACAAACCAAAAAAACCCCAAAACCCAAGCTGCATCCCAGGGCGCTCTCTCCTGTGGGTGCCGCTGGACCCTGCCCAGTCCCACAGCTCTCGCCTCGCCCAGAAGGAGCTCCCTGGGCAGAGCCCGGGGCTCATCTACTCCAGGCCCCCCCGCACCGAACCGGCACTTGGGCATCCTGGAGGACTGCGGGCCCATAGAGCGCAAGTTCGGAGGACTGAGGGGCACTTCCGGCATCATGGAGGACCGCGGGGAAGCGGCGGGAGCCTGCCGGAGCCCCGGAGGAGCCGGTGAGTCCCCCGCGAAACGAGTGCCGGCGGCGCCGCCGTCTCGGGGCCGCATCCGCGTCGTTTCTCTCCGGAGCTGCGGCCGGTGCTTGGAGGGGGGCGAGTGTATGGCGCCGCCGTCTTGTGAAGGCTGAGGCTGCCCGCGGCGGGGATGGGGCCGCGCGGGCAGGAGGGGACAGGCCGCCGCCCCGCCGTGCAGAGCTGCGTTCCTTGCGTGTTTCGGCAGGAATCGCTGTTGAATCCGTCTCGCTCTCGAATCCGTCTCGCTCTCGAATCCGTCTCGCTCTCCACGGCTTCCGGGCAGTTTCTCCGCCGGCCCTGCCGGTCCGCGGTTAGGCCGGCGCGGAGCACCGGTGACGGGACCTGCGTGCGTGCGTGCGTGCGTGCGTGCGTGCGTGCGTGAGGGGCTCTTGCGAGAAGCGCCTCACAATAAGCAGGCTCAGCTCCGGGGCGGCGCTAGTAAATGGCATGGTCCTCGGGCGCCGTTAATTCGTGCCACGCGTTTGAGCTGGAATTTGAGAGAATAGTCTGTTATTTAAATGGCCCGATTGAAGAGTTGACTGGTACAGAAAGCGGGTGAACGAACGGCTCACAGCCAGCGAGCGCTCCGTGTACCGCTGCTGAAGGGAGCAGGAGCAAAGCGCAGGCACCCGACTGACACAAGAGGAAAAGGTTCATTACCGTTGGAAATCACGGTTTCGGATTGTGAATTAGGACTCTAATGAGGGGTCCGTTCACGACGACCGTTACCCTAAACTGCTCCCAATTGGTATTCTATTTCTGCTTCCCAAGGAGAAAATTTTCATCTGATGGTGCTGCGGGGGTATCTTTAATGCATCAGTTTAAGATGGCTAGTATTGTTAAACGGGCACTCATGATGCCCAGTTAGCGTTCGATCTGTTTCTAAAATGAAATCTAAGGTGTTTGTTCGTCGGATTTAATGGGCGTCGGTTTTTTCTTTTAGCTCTACTTGGAAGGAATTGGTACCCGTCCCCTCCTCCCCCCCCCCAACGGCTATGTTTAAGTTTCGGCAGTCGTGACTCCCTGTTGGTTTTCTAATTTTCCTTTTATTTTAAATCTAAATCTTTTAGCGTTATGTTAGTTCACCACCGGCCGGGAATTCTTTTAGTACCTACGTTTAAACGTAGCCGTTATTGAACGATTCCTTTTTTTATTTCTCTTTATCTAAAAATCTAAAGCTTCGATTACTCTTTTGGTTCTAAGCAGGAGTCACTGTTGCCTCCCAGCTTGCTTACAGCGGTGTGCTCGTTTAAGCGTTAGAGCCTCCCAATTAGTTTCCAGTTCAATTGGTTTAGCAGTGGTTATGTTTAAATGGAGCTGTTCACGACTCCCAATTAGTTTTCTGTCTTTATCACTTCAAGAGGGTCTCTCAACTATTCATTTTTTGAATTGCAATAGGGACCGGGAATAATTACTGCCTGGTTCATTAAGTAACGTCTGCCACTAAATTTAGTCATTACTCAACCCTAGGTAATATTTCTTCTCTTTAGGCGCGCTCTGATATTTTGTGACTTTACCACGAAGTGGATTAACTAGGACGCGTGATTTTTTTCTTTTCCTGTTAGAGTTGTTTCGCTACAGGTATTCCTTCCAGTTAGTGCTCTGTTGTTGATATTCTGCTGCTTGCCCTTTGATTACATCAATGGGGAGTAAGTACTGTCTGCAAAGTGGGAAGCAATAGCTAGAGCGGACGACGGGCAGTATTTGCTCCCAAAGACTATTCTGGTTACTGTGACGGACATTTTTATTTTAAACGTTTTGACGTAAACGAGCGGTAAAAATTAAACTAATAGAAACTGACCACTTTGGAATTCCCCAGGAAAAACGACCGGAGCGAGGACGCCTGCCGCGGTCCACTTGGGACGCTCGACGGTTTTGCACTCCGTCTCCAAAGTTTGAAGCTCCGCGGAGCGCAACCTCCCCGAGCGGCGACTCGGCCTGTAGCCACCGCCCGCTCTTCTCTCCGGCTCCGCCACCCGTTTTTCCAGAGCAGCCCAAAATCCCGGGGAAGCGAACCCGCGCACAGCAGATACGCCGCGACACCAAACCTCCGGCTGTCCAGCTGCGCCGCCCCCGACCGTCGCTGCTGCGCCAACGGGAGCCTCCGGCCGACGCGGTGCCGAGCGCCCGCGACCCCGTCGGCCGCCGGCTCTGCCAGCGGCGCGGTCCGGCGAAATCCGCGACGCTGCCGAGTCTGCGGCGAGTCCGGGGCGTGTTTTTTTAGCGAAGGAAAATGCCGTTTCAAGTCTCAAGTCCGACCTGCAAGGAAAAAGAAAGCCCGCGTAACAAGGCTAGACCCGTTCCTGTCTGTTGCAGAACTTGTACCAGCGCTACATTCTGGACGGGACCGAATGACAAAGCCGAATGACAGCCTGCAAGAATCCTCCTCTCAGAGCTCTCTGGTTGCAAAGGGACTATTGTAGATCACCAGCAGTTGTAAGACACTGAGACTCCTACTTTTCTCCATCTGCCTCCCTCAACAGAAATAAGTCCCAAAGGACAGAAAACCCCAGGAAAGGGTTGAAACCAAACCGAACCCAAACCAAAAACCAAAACCAAGGAAAAACCGTCGGGGAAAAGAGCCCCAAAGCATCAGGAACTGTACCAAGCACCTTAAGTAACACTGAAGCGACTCGAACCAAAACAAGTGACAAAGCAGCTCAGGAGAGGTGCCAGGAAAGACAAATGAGTCCACACAGAGCAACGCCCGTGTCCTTCTGAGAGGACTAGGCAGGTGAGAGAAGGCCCTTTGAAGGCCCGTGGTTCTGAGAAGGCCACTTGTCACGCAGATTGATTCTGGTGCCTGGATGGGAAATGGAGGGGACTGAGGGGCACACGAAGGGGAGGGAGGAACTCGGACAGCTTACGGAGATGCCTGCGGTGCAAAGCCAAAAAGACGGCTGCAGGATGGCTCGGCGTCGGTGCCATCGACCCCCCGCAAAAGATGCTGTGACCCCACTTGGGGACGACAGCCTCTGGCCCCGGCGCCCCCGGGGCTGGGCAGAGGCAGCAGCGCTCGGCATAGCTGGTGGCAGGGGGCCCGACGGGGTGGAACGCGTCCCGGCAGGGCCTGGCCAGGCCCAGGAGCACATCTGGTCCTCGCTGAGGGGCTGGAGCCGATGGGGCCCTGAGGAGTACAGGGGTGGCCTGGTGTCCCCGGCCGCAGCTCTTCCCTGCCGCAGCCGCCTGCGCTCCTGTCCGCGCCCGAAGCCCCGTGCCCGCAGAGGCAGCTGGGTCTGGAGCTGCCAGCGCCAGCAGCCCCAGAGCAGAATGAGCTCCCTGAGCAGAGGCCGAGGCTCATATACCCCAGGCCCCGCCCCCGGGCAAGTGGTGGGGATGGGACACAAGGGGGGGCGGTGCCGGGGGGGGGGGGGGGTGGGGTGGGGTGGGGGGGGTGGGCAGCAAGGCACGCCAACGGGAGGGTGGGGCATGGGGCAAAAAAGTCACGCCCGGGGGGGCGGTGCTGGGGTGGGGTGCAGAATAACAAAGGCAAACCCGGGAAGGGGAGGGGGTGGGGGCCGGGCAGGGCACGGCCACTGTCGGCGAGGCCATGGGGGGGGCGGTGCTGGGGCGAGGTGCAAAGCAGCAAGGCACTCCCACGGGGGGGGGGGCGGTGCCGGGGCAGAAAAGGCACACCCGGGGGGGGGGGTCGGGGGGGGGCAAGCAGGGCACGCCTACAGTGGCCAGTGCCGAAGAACGGCAGCAAGGCACGCTCGCGGCGGGGGGGGGAGGCGCCGGGTGGATTTGGGGCCAGGCACACCCACCCTTAGCAAGGCCACCGAGTTGGGGGTGGCATGGGAAAAACCCCACCTGAAGGCAGAGACAGGGGTATGGGGGGGCATAGACAGGTGCAGACGTGGGGCGCATCCTCACGGCTGCTCGATAGTCTCACCTTCAAGTCCTAGGAAGGGAAATGCGGTCACCAACACGCCTCACAAAAAACAAGTTGCCATCCTGCAGGAAGTTCAGAATTCCGGGAAAATCCAGTGCACCTAGAACAAAACAGCACCAAAACTATCAGTTAAAAAAAAAGGCTGTGTGTTTTAAAACCCTCCTGTCACCCCTGAACACCCCGTAGGAAACTGCCGACGTTAAAAAAAAAAAAAAAAAAACAAACAACCCCCCAAAAAAAAAAAAAACAAAAAAACCCCAAAACCCAAGCTGCATCCCAGGGCGCTCTCTCCTGTGGGTGCCGCTGGACCCTGCCCAGTCCCACAGCTCTCGCCTCGCCCAGAAGGAGCTCCCTGGGCAGAGCCCGGGGCTCATCTACTCCAGGCCCCCCCGCACCGAACCGGCACTTGGGCATCCTGGAGGACTGCGGGCCCATAGAGCGCAAGTTCGGAGGACTGAGGGGCACTTCCGGCATCATGGAGGACCGCGGGGAAGCGGCGGGAGCCTGCCGAGCCCCGGAGGAGCCGGTGAGTCCCCCGCGAAACGAGTGCCGGCGGCGCCGCCGTCTCGGGGCCGCATCCGCGTCGTTTCTCTCCGGAGCTGCGGCCGGTGCTTGGAGGGGGGCGAGTGTATGGCGCCGCCGTCTTGTGAAGGCTGAGGCTGCCCGCGGCGGGGATGGGGCCGCGCGGGCAGGAGGGGACAGGCCGCCGCCCCGCCGTGCAGAGCTGCGTTCCTTGCGTGTTTCGGCAGGAATCGCTGTTGAATCCGTCTCGCTCTCGAATCCGTCTCGCTCTCCGCGGCTTCCGGGCAGTTTCTCTGCCGGCCCTGCCGGTCCGCGGTTAGGCCGGCGCGGAGCACCGGTGACGGGACCTGCGTGCGTGCGTGCGTGCGTGCGTGAGGGGCTCTTGCGAGAAGCGCCTCACAATAAGCAGGCTCAGCTCCGGGGCGGCGCTAGTAAATGGCATGGTCCTCGGGCGCCGTTAATTCGTGCCACGCGTTTGAGCTGGAATTTGAGAGAATAGTCTGTTATTTAAATGGCCCGATTGAAGAGTTGACTGGTACAGAAAGCGGGTGAACGAACGGCTCACAGCCAGCGAGCGCTCCGTGTACCGCTGCTGAAGGGAGCAGGAGCAAAGCGCAGGCACCCGACTGACACAAGAGGAAAAGGTTCATTACCGTTGGAAATCACGGTTTCGGATTGTGAATTAGGACTCTAATGAGGGGTCCGTTCACGACGACCGTTACCCTAAACTGCTCCCAATTGGTATTCTATTTCTGCTTCCCAAGGAGAAAATTTTCATCTGATGGTGCTGCGGGGGTATCTTTAATGCATCAGTTTAAGATGGCTAGTATTGTTAAACGGGCACTCATGATGCCCAGTTAGCGTTCGATCTGTTTCTAAAATGAAATCTAAGGTGTTTGTTCGTCGGATTTAATGGGCGTCGGTTTTTTCTTTTAGCTCTACTTGGAAGGAATTGGTACCCGTCCCCTCCTCCCCCCCCCCAACGGCTATGTTTAAGTTTCGGCAGTCGTGACTCCCTGTTGGTTTTCTAATTTTCCTTTTATTTTAAATCTAAATCTTTTAGCGTTATGTTAGTTCACCACCGCCCGGGAATTCTTTTAGTACCTACGTTTAAACGTAGCCGTTATTGAACGATTCCTTTTTTTATTTCTCTTTATCTAAAAATCTAAAGCTTCGATTACTCTTTTGGTTCTAAGCAGGAGTCACTGTTGCCTCCCAGCTTGCTTACAGCGGTGTGCTCGTTTAAGCGTTAGAGCCTCCCAATTAGTTTCCAGTTCAATTGGTTTAGCAGTGGTTATGTTTAAATGGAGCTGTTCACGACTCCCAATTAGTTTTCTGTCTTTATCACTTCAAGAGGGTCTCTCAACTATTCATTTTTTGAATTGCAATAGGGACCGGGAATAATTACTGCCTGGTTCATTAAGTAACGTCTGCCACTAAATTTAGTCATTACTCAACCCTAGGTAATATTTCTTCTCTTTAGGCGCGCTCTGATATTTTGTGACTTTACCACGAAGTGGATTAACTAGGACGCGTGATTTTTTTCTTTTCCTGTTAGAGTTGTTTCGCTACAGGTATTCCTTCCAGTTAGTGCTCTGTTGTTGATATTCTGCTGCTTGCCCTTTGATTACATCAATGGGGAGTAAGTACTGTCTGCAAAGTGGGAAGCAATAGCTAGAGCGGACGACGGGCAGTATTTGCTCCCAAAGACTATTCTGGTTACTGTGACGGACATTTTTATTTTAAACGTTTTGACGTAAACGAGCGGTAAAAATTAAACTAATAGAAACTGACCACTTTGGAATTCCCCAGGAAAAACGACCGGAGCGAGGACGCCTGCCGCGGTCCACTTGGGACGCTCGACGGTTTTGCACTCCGTCTCCAAAGTTTGAAGCTCCGCGGAGCGCAACCTCCCCGAGCGGCGACTCGGCCTGTAGCCACCGCCCGCTCTTCTCTCCGGCTCCGCCACCCGTTTTTCCAGAGCAGCCCAAAATCCCGGGGAAGCGAACCCGCGCACAGCAGATACGCCGCGACACCAAACCTCCGGCTGTCCAGCTGCGCCGCCCCCGACCGTCGCTGCTGCGCCAACGGGAGCCTCCGGCCGACGCGGTGCCGAGCGCCCGCGACCCCGTCGGCCGCCGGCTCTGCCAGCGGCGCGGTCCGGCGAAATCCGCGACGCTGCCGAGTCTGCGGCGAGTCCGGGGCGTGTTTTTTTAGCGAAGGAAAATGCCGTTTCAAGTCTCAAGTCCGACCTGCAAGGAAAAAGAAAGCCCGCGTAACAAGGCTAGACCCGTTCCTGTCTGTTGCAGAACTTGTACCAGCGCTACATTCTGGACGGGACCGAATGACAAAGCCGAATGACAGCCTGCAAGAATCCTCCTCTCAGAGCTCTCTGGTTGCAAAGGGACTATTGTAGATCACCAGCAGTTGTAAGACACTGAGACTCCTACTTTTCTCCATCTGCCTCCCTCAACAGAAATAAGTCCCAAAGGACAGAAAACCCCAGGAAAGGGTTGAAACCAAACCGAACCCAAACCAAAAACCAAAACCAAGGAAAAACCGTCGGGGAAAAGAGCCCCAAAGCATCAGGAACTGTACCAAGCACCTTAAGTAACACTGAAGCGACTCGAACCAAAACAAGTGACAAAGCAGCTCAGGAGAGGTGCCAGGAAAGACAAATGAGTCCACACAGAGCAACGCCCGTGTCCTTCTGAGAGGACTAGGCAGGTGAGAGAAGGCCCTTTGAAGGCCCGTGGTTCTGAGAAGGCCACTTGTCACGCAGATTGATTCTGGTGCCTGGATGGGAAATGGAGGGGACTGAGGGGCACACGAAGGGGAGGGAGGAACTCGGACAGCTTACGGAGATGCCTGCGGTGCAAAGCCAAAAAGACGGCTGCAGGATGGCTCGGCGTCGGTGCCATCGACCCCCCGCAAAAGATGCTGTGACCCCACTTGGGGACGACAGCCTCTGGCCCCGGCGCCCCCGGGGCTGGGCAGAGGCAGCAGCGCTCGGCATAGCTGGTGGCAGGGGGCCCGACGGGGTGGAACGCGTCCCGGCAGGGCCTGGCCAGGCCCAGGAGCACATCTGGTCCTCGCTGAGGGGCTGGAGCCGATGGGGCCCTGAGGAGTACAGGGGTGGCCTGGTGTCCCCGGCCGCAGCTCTTCCCTGCCGCAGCCGCCTGCGCTCCTGTCCGCGCCCGAAGCCCCGTGCCCGCAGAGGCAGCTGGGTCTGGAGCTGCCAGCGCCAGCAGCCCCAGAGCAGAATGAGCTCCCTGAGCAGAGGCCGAGGCTCATATACCCCAGGCCCCGCCCCCGGGCAAGTGGTGGGGATGGGACACAAGGGGGGGCGGTGCCGGGGGGGGGGTGGGGGGGGGTGGGGGGGGTGGGCAGCAAGGCACGCCAACGGGAGGGTGGGGCATGGGGCAAAAAAGTCACGCCCGGGGGGGCGGTGCTGGGGTGGGGTGCAGAATAACAAAGGCAAACCCGGGAAGGGGAGGGGGTGGGGGCCGGGCAGGGCACGGCCACTGTCGGCGAGGCCATGGGGGGGGCGGTGCTGGGGCGAGGTGCAAAGCAGCAAGGCACTCCCACGGGGGGGGGGCGGTGCCGGGGCAGAAAAGGCACACCCGGGGGGGGGGTCGGGGGGGGGCAAGCAGGGCACGCCTACAGTGGCCAGTGCCGAAGAACGGCAGCAAGGCACGCTCGCGGCGGGGGGGGGAGGCGCCGGGTGGATTTGGGGCCAGGCACACCCACCCTTAGCAAGGCCACCGAGTTGGGGGTGGCATGGGAAAAACCCCACCTGAAGGCAGAGACAGGGGTATGGGGGGGCATAGACAGGTGCAGACGTGGGGCGCATCCTCACGGCTGCTCGATAGTCTCACCTTCAAGTCCTAGGAAGGGAAATGCGGTCACCAACACGCCTCACAAAAAACAAGTTGCCATCCTGCAGGAAGTTCAGAATTCCGGGAAAATCCAGTGCACCTAGAACAAAACAGCACCAAAACTATCAGTTAAAAAAAAAGGCTGTGTGTTTTAAAACCCTCCTGTCACCCCTGAACACCCCGTAGGAAACTGCCGACGTTAAAAAAAAAAAAAAAAAACAAACAACCCCCCAAAAAAAAAAAAAACAAAAAAACCCCAAAACCCAAGCTGCATCCCAGGGCGCTCTCTCCTGTGGGTGCCGCTGGACCCTGCCCAGTCCCACAGCTCTCGCCTCGCCCAGAAGGAGCTCCCTGGGCAGAGCCCGGGGCTCATCTACTCCAGGCCCCCCCGCACCGAACCGGCACTTGGGCATCCTGGAGGACTGCGGGCCCATAGAGCGCAAGTTCGGAGGACTGAGGGGCACTTCCGGCATCATGGAGGACCGCGGGGAAGCGGCGGGAGCCTGCCGGAGCCCCGGAGGAGCCGGTGAGTCCCCCGCGAAACGAGTGCCGGCGGCGCCGCCGTCTCGGGGCCGCATCCGCGTCGTTTCTCTCCGGAGCTGCGGCCGGTGCTTGGAGGGGGGCGAGTGTATGGCGCCGCCGTCTTGTGAAGGCTGAGGCTGCCCGCGGCGGGGATGGGGCCGCGCGGGCAGGAGGGGACAGGCCGCCGCCCCGCCGTGCAGAGCTGCGTTCCTTGCGTGTTTCGGCAGGAATCGCTGTTGAATCCGTCTCGCTCTCGAATCCGTCTCGCTCTCCGCGGCTTCCGGGCAGTTTCTCTGCCGGCCCTGCCGGTCCGCGGTTAGGCCGGCGCGGAGCACCGGTGACGGGACCTGCGTGCGTGCGTGCGTGCGTGCGTGAGGGGCTCTTGCGAGAAGCGCCTCACAATAAGCAGGCTCAGCTCCGGGGCGGCGCTAGTAAATGGCATGGTCCTCGGGCGCCGTTAATTCGTGCCACGCGTTTGAGCTGGAATTTGAGAGAATAGTCTGTTATTTAAATGGCCCGATTGAAGAGTTGACTGGTACAGAAAGCGGGTGAACGAACGGCTCACAGCCAGCGAGCGCTCCGTGTACCGCTGCTGAAGGGAGCAGGAGCAAAGCGCAGGCACCCGACTGACACAAGAGGAAAAGGTTCATTACCGTTGGAAATCACGGTTTCGGATTGTGAATTAGGACTCTAATGAGGGGTCCGTTCACGACGACCGTTACCCTAAACTGCTCCCAATTGGTATTCTATTTCTGCTTCCCAAGGAGAAAATTTTCATCTGATGGTGCTGCGGGGGTATCTTTAATGCATCAGTTTAAGATGGCTAGTATTGTTAAACGGGCACTCATGATGCCCAGTTAGCGTTCGATCTGTTTCTAAAATGAAATCTAAGGTGTTTGTTCGTCGGATTTAATGGGCGTCGGTTTTTTCTTTTAGCTCTACTTGGAAGGAATTGGTACCCGTCCCCTCCTCCCCCCCCCCAACGGCTATGTTTAAGTTTCGGCAGTCGTGACTCCCTGTTGGTTTTCTAATTTTCCTTTTATTTTAAATCTAAATCTTTTAGCGTTATGTTAGTTCACCACCGCCCGGGAATTCTTTTAGTACCTACGTTTAAACGTAGCCGTTATTGAACGATTCCTTTTTTTATTTCTCTTTATCTAAAAATCTAAAGCTTCGATTACTCTTTTGGTTCTAAGCAGGAGTCACTGTTGCCTCCCAGCTTGCTTACAGCGGTGTGCTCGTTTAAGCGTTAGAGCCTCCCAATTAGTTTCCAGTTCAATTGGTTTAGCAGTGGTTATGTTTAAATGGAGCTGTTCACGACTCCCAATTAGTTTTCTGTCTTTATCACTTCAAGAGGGTCTCTCAACTATTCATTTTTTGAATTGCAATAGGGACCGGGAATAATTACTGCCTGGTTCATTAAGTAACATCTGCCACTAAATTTAGTCATTACTCAACCCTAGGTAATATTTCTTCTCTTTAGGCGCGCTCTGATATTTTGTGACTTTACCACGAAGTGGATTAACTAGGACGCGTGATTTTTTTCTTTTCCTGTTAGAGTTGTTTCGCTACAGGTATTCCTTCCAGTTAGTGCTCTGTTGTTGATATTCTGCTGCTTGCCCTTTGATTACATCAATGGGGAGTAAGTACTGTCTGCAAAGTGGGAAGCAATAGCTAGAGCGGACGACGGGCAGTATTTGCTCCCAAAGACTATTCTGGTTACTGTGACGGACATTTTTATTTTAAACGTTTTGACGTAAACGAGCGGTAAAAATTAAACTAATAGAAACTGACCACTTTGGAATTCCCCAGGAAAAACGACCGGAGCGAGGACGCCTGCCGCGGTCCACTTGGGACGCTCGACGGTTTTGCACTCCGTCTCCAAAGTTTGAAGCTCCGCGGAGCGCAACCTCCCCGAGCGGCGACTCGGCCTGTAGCCACCGCCCGCTCTTCTCTCCGGCTCCGCCACCCGTTTTTCCAGAGCAGCCCAAAATCCCGGGGAAGCGAACCCGCGCACAGCAGATACGCCGCGACACCAAACCTCCGGCTGTCCAGCTGCGCCGCCCCCGACCGTCGCTGCTGCGCCAACGGGAGCCTCCGGCCGACGCGGTGCCGAGCGCCCGCGACCCCGTCGGCCGCCGGCTCTGCCAGCGGCGCGGTCCGGCGAAATCCGCGACGCTGCCGAGTCTGCGGCGAGTCCGGGGCGTGTTTTTTTAGCGAAGGAAAATGCCGTTTCAAGTCTCAAGTCCGACCTGCAAGGAAAAAGAAAGCCCGCGTAACAAGGCTAGACCCGTTCCTGTCTGTTGCAGAACTTGTACCAGCGCTACATTCTGGACGGGACCGAATGACAAAGCCGAATGACAGCCTGCAAGAATCCTCCTCTCAGAGCTCTCTGGTTGCAAAGGGACTATTGTAGATCACCAGCAGTTGTAAGACACTGAGACTCCTACTTTTCTCCATCTGCCTCCCTCAACAGAAATAAGTCCCAAAGGACAGAAAACCCCAGGAAAGGGTTGAAACCAAACCGAACCCAAACCAAAAACCAAAACCAAGGAAAAACCGTCGGGGAAAAGAGCCCCAAAGCATCAGGAACTGTACCAAGCACCTTAAGTAACACTGAAGCGACTCGAACCAAACCAAGTGACAAAGCAGCTCAGGAGAGGTGCCAGGAAAGACAAATGAGTCCACACAGAGCAACGCCCGTGTCCTTCTGAGAGGACTAGGCAGGTGAGAGAAGGCCCTTTGAAGGCCCGTGGTTCTGAGAAGGCCACTTGTCACGCAGATTGATTCTGGTGCCTGGATGGGAAATGGAGGGGACTGAGGGGCACACGAAGGGGAGGGAGGAACTCGGACAGCTTACGGAGATGCCTGCGGTGCAAAGCCAAAAAGACGGCTGCAGGATGGCTCGGCGTCGGTGCCATCGACCCCCCGCAAAAGATGCTGTGACCCCACTTGGGGACGACAGCCTCTGGCCCCGGCGCCCCCGGGGCTGGGCAGAGGCAGCAGCGCTCGGCATAGCTGGTGGCAGGGGGCCCGACGGGGTGGAACGCGTCCCGGCAGGGCCTGGCCAGGCCCAGGAGCACATCTGGTCCTCGCTGAGGGGCTGGAGCCGATGGGGCCCTGAGGAGTACAGGGGTGGCCTGGTGTCCCCGGCCGCAGCTCTTCCCTGCCGCAGCCGCCTGCGCTCCTGTCCGCGCCCGAAGCCCCGTGCCCGCAGAGGCAGCTGGGTCTGGAGCTGCCAGCGCCAGCAGCCCCAGAGCAGAATGAGCTCCCTGAGCAGAGGCCGAGGCTCATATACCCCAGGCCCCGCCCCCGGGCAAGTGGTGGGGATGGGACACAAGGGGGGGCGGTGCCGGGGGGGGGGTGGGGGGGGGTGGGGGGGGTGGGCAGCAAGGCACGCCAACGGGAGGGTGGGGCATGGGGCAAAAAAGTCACGCCCGGGGGGGCGGTGCTGGGGTGGGGTGCAGAATAACAAAGGCAAACCCGGGAAGGGGAGGGGGTGGGGGCCGGGCAGGGCACGGCCACTGTCGGCGAGGCCATGGGGGGGGCGGTGCTGGGGCGAGGTGCAAAGCAGCAAGGCACTCCCACGGGGGGGGGGGCGGTGCCGGGGCAGAAAAGGCACACCCGGGGGGGGGGTCGGGGGGGGGCAAGCAGGGCACGCCTACAGTGGCCAGTGCCGAAGAACGGCAGCAAGGCACGCTCGCGGCGGGGGGGGGAGGCGCCGGGTGGATTTGGGGCCAGGCACACCCACCCTTAGCAAGGCCACCGAGTTGGGGGTGGCATGGGAAAAACCCCACCTGAAGGCAGAGACAGGGGTATGGGGGGGCATAGACAGGTGCAGACGTGGGGCGCATCCTCACGGCTGCTCGATAGTCTCACCTTCAAGTCCTAGGAAGGGAAATGCGGTCACCAACACGCCTCACAAAAAACAAGTTGCCATCCTGCAGGAAGTTCAGAATTCCGGGAAAATCCAGTGCACCTAGAACAAAACAGCACCAAAACTATCAGTTAAAAAAAAAGGCTGTGTGTTTTAAAACCCTCCTGTCACCCCTGAACACCCCGTAGGAAACTGCCGACGTTAAAAAAAAAAAAAAAAAAACAAACAACCCCCCCAAAAAAAAAAAAACAAACCCCAAAACCCAAGCTGCATCCCAGGGCGCTCTCTCCTGTGGGTGCCGCTGGACCCTGCCCAGTCCCACAGCTCTCGCCTCGCCCAGAAGGAGCTCCCTGGGCAGAGCCCGGGGCTCATCTACTCCAGGCCCCCCCGCACCGAACCGGCACTTGGGCATCCTGGAGGACTGCGGGCCCATAGAGCGCAAGTTCGGAGGACTGAGGGGCACTTCCGGCATCATGGAGGACCGCGGGGAAGCGGCGGGAGCCTGCCGGAGCCCCGGAGGAGCCGGTGAGTCCCCCGCGAAACGAGTGCCGGCGGCGCCGCCGTCTCGGGGCCGCATCCGCGTCGTTTCTCTCCGGAGCTGCGGCCGGTGCTTGGAGGGGGGCGAGTGTATGGCGCCGCCGTCTTGTGAAGGCTGAGGCTGCCCGCGGCGGGGATGGGGCCGCGCGGGCAGGAGGGGACAGGCCGCCGCCCCGCCGTGCAGAGCTGCGTTCCTTGCGTGTTTCGGCAGGAATCGCTGTTGAATCCGTCTCGCTCTCGAATCCGTCTCGCTCTCCGCGGCTTCCGGGCAGTTTCTCTGCCGGCCCTGCCGGTCCGCGGTTAGGCCGGCGCGGAGCACCGGTGACGGGACCTGCGTGCGTGCGTGCGTGCGTGCGTGAGGGGCTCTTGCGAGAAGCGCCTCACAATAAGCAGGCTCAGCTCCGGGGCGGCGCTAGTAAATGGCATGGTCCTCGGGCGCCGTTAATTCGTGCCACGCGTTTGAGCTGGAATTTGAGAGAATAGTCTGTTATTTAAATGGCCCGATTGAAGAGTTGACTGGTACAGAAAGCGGGTGAACGAACGGCTCACAGCCAGCGAGCGCTCCGTGTACCGCTGCTGAAGGGAGCAGGAGCAAAGCGCAGGCACCCGACTGACACAAGAGGAAAAGGTTCATTACCGTTGGAAATCACGGTTTCGGATTGTGAATTAGGACTCTAATGAGGGGTCCGTTCACGACGACCGTTACCCTAAACTGCTCCCAATTGGTATTCTATTTCTGCTTCCCAAGGAGAAAATTTTCATCTGATGGTGCTGCGGGGGTATCTTTAATGCATCAGTTTAAGATGGCTAGTATTGTTAAACGGGCACTCATGATGCCCAGTTAGCGTTCGATCTGTTTCTAAAATGAAATCTAAGGTGTTTGTTCGTCGGATTTAATGGGCGTCGGTTTTTTCTTTTAGCTCTACTTGGAAGGAATTGGTACCCGTCCCCTCCTCCCCCCCCCCAACGGCTATGTTTAAGTTTCGGCAGTCGTGACTCCCTGTTGGTTTTCTAATTTTCCTTTTATTTTAAATCTAAATCTTTTAGCGTTATGTTAGTTCACCACCGCCCGGGAATTCTTTTAGTACCTACGTTTAAACGTAGCCGTTATTGAACGATTCCTTTTTTTATTTCTCTTTATCTAAAAATCTAAAGCTTCGATTACTCTTTTGGTTCTAAGCAGGAGTCACTGTTGCCTCCCAGCTTGCTTACAGCGGTGTGCTCGTTTAAGCGTTAGAGCCTCCCAATTAGTTTCCAGTTCAATTGGTTTAGCAGTGGTTATGTTTAAATGGAGCTGTTCACGACTCCCAATTAGTTTTCTGTCTTTATCACTTCAAGAGGGTCTCTCAACTATTCATTTTTTGAATTGCAATAGGGACCGGGAATAATTACTGCCTGGTTCATTAAGTAACATCTGCCACTAAATTTAGTCATTACTCAACCCTAGGTAATATTTCTTCTCTTTAGGCGCGCTCTGATATTTTGTGACTTTACCACGAAGTGGATTAACTAGGACGCGTGATTTTTTTCTTTTCCTGTTAGAGTTGTTTCGCTACAGGTATTCCTTCCAGTTAGTGCTCTGTTGTTGATATTCTGCTGCTTGCCCTTTGATTACATCAATGGGGAGTAAGTACTGTCTGCAAAGTGGGAAGCAATAGCTAGAGCGGACGACGGGCAGTATTTGCTCCCAAAGACTATTCTGGTTACTGTGACGGACATTTTTATTTTAAACGTTTTGACGTAAACGAGCGGTAAAAATTAAACTAATAGAAACTGACCACTTTGGAATTCCCCAGGAAAAACGACCGGAGCGAGGACGCCTGCCGCGGTCCACTTGGGACGCTCGACGGTTTTGCACTCCGTCTCCAAAGTTTGAAGCTCCGCGGAGCGCAACCTCCCCGAGCGGCGACTCGGCCTGTAGCCACCGCCCGCTCTTCTCTCCGGCTCCGCCACCCGTTTTTCCAGAGCAGCCCAAAATCCCGGGGAAGCGAACCCGCGCACAGCAGATACGCCGCGACACCAAACCTCCGGCTGTCCAGCTGCGCCGCCCCCGACCGTCGCTGCTGCGCCAACGGGAGCCTCCGGCCGACGCGGTGCCGAGCGCCCGCGACCCCGTCGGCCGCCGGCTCTGCCAGCGGCGCGGTCCGGCGAAATCCGCGACGCTGCCGAGTCTGCGGCGAGTCCGGGGCGTGTTTTTTTAGCGAAGGAAAATGCCGTTTCAAGTCTCAAGTCCGACCTGCAAGGAAAAAGAAAGCCCGCGTAACAAGGCTAGACCCGTTCCTGTCTGTTGCAGAACTTGTACCAGCGCTACATTCTGGACGGGACCGAATGACAAAGCCGAATGACAGCCTGCAAGAATCCTCCTCTCAGAGCTCTCTGGTTGCAAAGGGACTATTGTAGATCACCAGCAGTTGTAAGACACTGAGACTCCTACTTTTCTCCATCTGCCTCCCTCAACAGAAATAAGTCCCAAAGGACAGAAAACCCCAGGAAAGGGTTGAAACCAAACCGAACCCAAACCAAAAACCAAAACCAAGGAAAAACCGTCGGGGAAAAGAGCCCCAAAGCATCAGGAACTGTACCAAGCACCTTAAGTAACACTGAAGCGACTCGAACCAAAACAAGTGACAAAGCAGCTCAGGAGAGGTGCCAGGAAAGACAAATGAGTCCACACAGAGCAACGCCCGTGTCCTTCTGAGAGGACTAGGCAGGTGAGAGAAGGCCCTTTGAAGGCCCGTGGTTCTGAGAAGGCCACTTGTCACGCAGATTGATTCTGGTGCCTGGATGGGAAATGGAGGGGACTGAGGGGCACACGAAGGGGAGGGAGGAACTCGGACAGCTTACGGAGATGCCTGCGGTGCAAAGCCAAAAAGACGGCTGCAGGATGGCTCGGCGTCGGTGCCATCGACCCCCCGCAAAAGATGCTGTGACCCCACTTGGGGACGACAGCCTCTGGCCCCGGCGCCCCCGGGGCTGGGCAGAGGCAGCAGCGCTCGGCATAGCTGGTGGCAGGGGGCCCGACGGGGTGGAACGCGTCCCGGCAGGGCCTGGCCAGGCCCAGGAGCACATCTGGTCCTCGCTGAGGGGCTGGAGCCGATGGGGCCCTGAGGAGTACAGGGGTGGCCTGGTGTCCCCGGCCGCAGCTCTTCCCTGCCGCAGCCGCCTGCGCTCCTGTCCGCGCCCGAAGCCCCGTGCCCGCAGAGGCAGCTGGGTCTGGAGCTGCCAGCGCCAGCAGCCCCAGAGCAGAATGAGCTCCCTGAGCAGAGGCCGAGGCTCATATACCCCAGGCCCCGCCCCCGGGCAAGTGGTGGGGATGGGACACAAGGGGGGGCGGTGCCGGGGGGGGGGGGTGGGGTGGGGGGGGTGGGCAGCAAGGCACGCCAACGGGAGGGTGGGGCATGGGGCAAAAAAGTCACGCCCGGGGGGGGCGGTGCTGGGGTGGGGTGCAGAATAACAAAGGCAAACCCGGGAAGGGGAGGGGGTGGGGGCCGGGCAGGGCACGGCCACTGTCGGCGAGGCCATGGGGGGGGCGGTGCTGGGGCGAGGTGCAAAGCAGCAAGGCACTCCCACGGGGGGGGGGCGGGGCGGGGCGCGGGGAAGCAGGGCACGCCCACGGGGGGGGGCGGTGCCGGGGCAGAAAAGGCACACCCGGGGTGGGGGGTCGGGGGGGGGCAAGCAGGGCACGCCTACAGTGGCCAGTGCCGAAGAACGGCAGCAAGGCACGCTCGCGGCGGGGGGGGGAGGCGCCGGGTGGATTTGGGGCCAGGCACACCCACCCTTAGCAAGGCCACCGAGTTGGGGGTGGCATGGGAAAAACCCCACCTGAAGGCAGAGACAGGGGTATGGGGGGGCATAGACAGGTGCAGACGTGGGGCGCATCCTCACGGCTGCTCGATAGTCTCACCTTCAAGTCCTAGGAAGGGAAATGCGGTCACCAACACGCCTCACAAAAAACAAGTTGCCATCCTGCAGGAAGTTCAGAATTCCGGGAAAATCCAGTGCACCTAGAACAAAACAGCACCAAAACTATCAGTTAAAAAAAAAGGCTGTGTGTTTTAAAACCCTCCTGTCACCCCTGAACACCCCGTAGGAAACTGCCGACGTTAAAAAAAAAAAAAAAAAAACAAACCAAAAACAAAAACCAAAAAAAACAAACCAAAAAAACCCCAAAACCCAAGCTGCATCCCAGGGCGCTCTCTCCTGTGGGTGCCGCTGGACCCTGCCCAGTCCCACAGCTCTCGCCTCGCCCAGAAGGAGCTCCCTGGGCAGAGCCCGGGGCTCATCTACTCCAGGCCCCCCCGCACCGAACCGGCACTTGGGCATCCTGGAGGACTGCGGGCCCATAGAGCGCAAGTTCGGAGGACTGAGGGGCACTTCCGGCATCATGGAGGACCGCGGGGAAGCGGCGGGAGCCTGCCGGAGCCCCGGAGGAGCCGGTGAGTCCCCCGCGAAACGAGTGCCGGCGGCGCCGCCGTCTCGGGGCCGCATCCGCGTCGTTTCTCTCCGGAGCTGCGGCCGGTGCTTGGAGGGGGGCGAGTGTATGGCGCCGCCGTCTTGTGAAGGCTGAGGCTGCCCGCGGCGGGGATGGGGCCGCGCGGGCAGGAGGGGACAGGCCGCCGCCCCGCCGTGCAGAGCTGCGTTCCTTGCGTGTTTCGGCAGGAATCGCTGTTGAATCCGTCTCGCTCTCGAATCCGTCTCGCTCTCGAATCCGTCTCGCTCTCCACGGCTTCCGGGCAGTTTCTCCGCCGGCCCTGCCGGTCCGCGGTTAGGCCGGCGCGGAGCACCGGTGACGGGACCTGCGTGCGTGCGTGCGTGCGTGCGTGCGTGCGTGAGGGGCTCTTGCGAGAAGCGCCTCACAATAAGCAGGCTCAGCTCCGGGGCGGCGCTAGTAAATGGCATGGTCCTCGGGCGCCGTTAATTCGTGCCACGCGTTTGAGCTGGAATTTGAGAGAATAGTCTGTTATTTAAATGGCCCGATTGAAGAGTTGACTGGTACAGAAAGCGGGTGAACGAACGGCTCACAGCCAGCGAGCGCTCCGTGTACCGCTGCTGAAGGGAGCAGGAGCAAAGCGCAGGCACCCGACTGACACAAGAGGAAAAGGTTCATTACCGTTGGAAATCACGGTTTCGGATTGTGAATTAGGACTCTAATGAGGGGTCCGTTCACGACGACCGTTACCCTAAACTGCTCCCAATTGGTATTCTATTTCTGCTTCCCAAGGAGAAAATTTTCATCTGATGGTGCTGCGGGGGTATCTTTAATGCATCAGTTTAAGATGGCTAGTATTGTTAAACGGGCACTCATGATGCCCAGTTAGCGTTCGATCTGTTTCTAAAATGAAATCTAAGGTTTTTGTTCGTCGGATTTAATGGGCGTCGGTTTTTTCTTTTAGCTCTACTTGGAAGGAATTGGTACCCGTCCCCTCCTCCCCCCCCCCAACGGCTATGTTTAAGTTTCGGCAGTCGTGACTCCCTGTTGGTTTTCTAATTTTCCTTTTATTTTAAATCTAAATCTTTTAGCGTTATGTTAGTTCACCACCGCCCGGGAATTCTTTTAGTACCTACGTTTAAACGTAGCTGTTATTGAACGATTCCTTTTTTTATTTCTCTTTATCTAAAAATCTAAAGCTTCGATTACTCTTTTGGTTCTAAGCAGGAGTCACTGTTGCCTCCCAGCTTGCTTACAGCGGTGTGCTCGTTTAAGCGTTAGAGCCTCCCAATTAGTTTCCAGTTCAATTGGTTTAGCAGTGGTTATGTTTAAATGGAGCTGTTCACGACTCCCAATTAGTTTTCTGTCTTTATCACTTCAAGAGGGTCTCTCAACTATTCATTTTTTGAATTGCAATAGGGACCGGGAATAATTACTGCCTGGTTCATTAAGTAACATCTGCCACTAAATTTAGTCATTACTCAACCCTAGGTAATATTTCTTCTCTTTAGGCGCGCTCTGATATTTTGTGACTTTACCACGAAGTGGATTAACTAGGACGCGTGATTTTTTTCTTTTCCTGTTAGAGTTGTTTCGCTACAGGTATTCCTTCCAGTTAGTGCTCTGTTGTTGATATTCTGCTGCTTGCCCTTTGATTACATCAATGGGGAGTAAGTACTGTCTGCAAAGTGGGAAGCAATAGCTAGAGCGGACGACGGGCAGTATTTGCTCCCAAAGACTATTCTGGTTACTGTGACGGACATTTTTATTTTAAACGTTTTGACGTAAACGAGCGGTAAAAATTAAACTAATAGAAACTGACCACTTTGGAATTCCCCAGGAAAAACGACCGGAGCGAGGACGCCTGCCGCGGTCCACTTGGGACGCTCGACGGTTTTGCACTCCGTCTCCAAAGTTTGAAGCTCCGCGGAGCGCAACCTCCCCGAGCGGCGACTCGGCCTGTAGCCACCGCCCGCTCTTCTCTCCGGCTCCGCCACCCGTTTTTCCAGAGCAGCCCAAAATCCCGGGGAAGCGAACCCGCGCACAGCAGATACGCCGCGACACCAAACCTCCGGCTGTCCAGCTGCGCCGCCCCCGACCGTCGCTGCTGCGCCAACGGGAGCCTCCGGCCGACGCGGTGCCGAGCGCCCGCGACCCCGTCGGCCGCCGGCTCTGCCAGCGGCGCGGTCCGGCGAAATCCGCGACGCTGCCGAGTCTGCGGCGAGTCCGGGGCGTGTTTTTTTAGCGAAGGAAAATGCCGTTTCAAGTCTCAAGTCCGACCTGCAAGGAAAAAGAAAGCCCGCGTAACAAGGCTAGACCCGTTCCTGTCTGTTGCAGAACTTGTACCAGCGCTACATTCTGGACGGGACCGAATGACAAAGCCGAATGACAGCCTGCAAGAATCCTCCTCTCAGAGCTCTCTGGTTGCAAAGGGACTATTGTAGATCACCAGCAGTTGTAAGACACTGAGACTCCTACTTTTCTCCATCTGCCTCCCTCAACAGAAATAAGTCCCAAAGGACAGAAAACCCCAGGAAAGGGTTGAAACCAAACCGAACCCAAACCAAAAACCAAAACCAAGGAAAAACCGTCGGGGAAAAGAGCCCCAAAGCATCAGGAACTGTACCAAGCACCTTAAGTAACACTGAAGCGACTCGAACCAAACCAAGTGACAAAGCAGCTCAGGAGAGGTGCCAGGAAAGACAAATGAGTCCACACAGAGCAACGCCCGTGTCCTTCTGAGAGGACTAGGCAGGTGAGAGAAGGCCCTTTGAAGGCCCGTGGTTCTGAGAAGGCCACTTGTCACGCAGATTGATTCTGGTGCCTGGATGGGAAATGGAGGGGACTGAGGGGCACACGAAGGGGAGGGAGGAACTCGGACAGCTTACGGAGATGCCTGCGGTGCAAAGCCAAAAAGACGGCTGCAGGATGGCTCGGCGTCGGTGCCATCGACCCCCCGCAAAAGATGCTGTGACCCCACTTGGGGACGACAGCCTCTGGCCCCGGCGCCCCCGGGGCTGGGCAGAGGCAGCAGCGCTCGGCATAGCTGGTGGCAGGGGGCCCGACGGGGTGGAACGCGTCCCGGCAGGGCCTGGCCAGGCCCAGGAGCACATCTGGTCCTCGCTGAGGGGCTGGAGCCGATGGGGCCCTGAGGAGTACAGGGGTGGCCTGGTGTCCCCGGCCGCAGCTCTTCCCTGCCGCAGCCGCCTGCGCTCCTGTCCGCGCCTGAAGCCCCGTGCCCGCAGAGGCAGCTGGGTCTGGAGCTGCCAGCGCCAGCAGCCCCAGAGCAGAATGAGCTCCCTGAGCAGAGGCCGAGGCTCATATACCCCAGGCCCCGCCCCCGGGCAAGTGGTGGGGATGGGACACAAGGGGGGGCGGTGCCGGGGGGGGGTGGGGTGGGGTGGGGTGGGGGGGGTGGGCAGCAAGGCACGCCAACGGGAGGGTGGGGCATGGGGCAAAAAAGTCACGCCCGGGGGGGCGGTGCTGGGGTGGGGTGCAGAATAACAAAGGCAAACCCGGGAAGGGGAGGGGGTGGGGGCCGGGCAGGGCACGGCCACTGTCGGCGAGGCCATGGGGGGGGCGGTGCTGGGGCGAGGTGCAAAGCAGCAAGGCACTCCCACGGGGGGGGGGCGGTGCCGGGGCAGAAAAGGCACACCCGGGGGGGGGGTCGGGGGGGGGCAAGCAGGGCACGCCTACAGTGGCCAGTGCCGAAGAACGGCAGCAAGGCACGCTCGCGGCGGGGGGGGGAGGCGCCGGGTGGATTTGGGGCCAGGCACACCCACCCTTAGCAAGGCCACCGAGTTGGGGGTGGCATGGGAAAAACCCCACCTGAAGGCAGAGACAGGGGTATGGGGGGGCATAGACAGGTGCAGACGTGGGGCGCATCCTCACGGCTGCTCGATAGTCTCACCTTCAAGTCCTAGGAAGGGAAATGCGGTCACCAACACGCCTCACAAAAAACAAGTTGCCATCCTGCAGGAAGTTCAGAATTCCGGGAAAATCCAGTGCACCTAGAACAAAACAGCACCAAAACTATCAGTTAAAAAAAAAGGCTGTGTGTTTTAAAACCCTCCTGTCACCCCTGAACACCCCGTAGGAAACTGCCGACGTTAAAAAAAAAAAAAAAAAAAACAAACAACCCCCCAAAAAAAAAAAAAAACAAAAAAACCCCAAAACCCAAGCTGCATCCCAGGGCGCTCTCTCCTGTGGGTGCCGCTGGACCCTGCCCAGTCCCACAGCTCTCGCCTCGCCCAGAAGGAGCTCCCTGGGCAGAGCCCGGGGCTCATCTACTCCAGGCCCCCCCGCACCGAACCGGCACTTGGGCATCCTGGAGGACTGCGGGCCCATAGAGCGCAAGTTCGGAGGACTGAGGGGCACTTCCGGCATCATGGAGGACCGCGGGGAAGC
This sequence comes from Leptosomus discolor, assembly GCF_034619465.1. NCBI lineage: Eukaryota > Metazoa > Chordata > Aves > Leptosomiformes > Leptosomidae > Leptosomus > Leptosomus discolor. The sequence goes on from NW_028237820.1 coordinate 72,518, forward strand.
GGCGGGAGCCTGCCGGAGCCCCGGAGGAGCCGGTGAGTCCCCCGCGAAACGAGTGCCGGCGGCGCCGCCGTCTCGGGGCCGCATCCGCGTCGTTTCTCTCCGGAGCTGCGGCCGGTGCTTGGAGGGGGGCGAGTGTATGGCGCCGCCGTCTTGTGAAGGCTGAGGCTGCCCGCGGCGGGGATGGGGCCGCGCGGGCAGGAGGGGACAGGCCGCCGCCCCGCCGTGCAGAGCTGCGTTCCTTGCGTGTTTCGGCAGGAATCGCTGTTGAATCCGTCTCGCTCTCGAATCCGTCTCGCTCTCGAATCCGTCTCGCTCTCCACGGCTTCCGGGCAGTTTCTCCGCCGGCCCTGCCGGTCCGCGGTTAGGCCGGCGCGGAGCACCGGTGACGGGACCTGCGTGCGTGCGTGCGTGCGTGCGTGCGTGAGGGGCTCTTGCGAGAAGCGCCTCACAATAAGCAGGCTCAGCTCCGGGGCGGCGCTAGTAAATGGCATGGTCCTCGGGCGCCGTTAATTCGTGCCACGCGTTTGAGCTGGAATTTGAGAGAATAGTCTGTTATTTAAATGGCCCGATTGAAGAGTTGACTGGTACAGAAAGCGGGTGAACGAACGGCTCACAGCCAGCGAGCGCTCCGTGTACCGCTGCTGAAGGGAGCAGGAGCAAAGCGCAGGCACCCGACTGACACAAGAGGAAAAGGTTCATTACCGTTGGAAATCACGGTTTCGGATTGTGAATTAGGACTCTAATGAGGGGTCCGTTCACGACGACCGTTACCCTAAACTGCTCCCAATTGGTATTCTATTTCTGCTTCCCAAGGAGAAAATTTTCATCTGATGGTGCTGCGGGGGTATCTTTAATGCATCAGTTTAAGATGGCTAGTATTGTTAAACGGGCACTCATGATGCCCAGTTAGCGTTCGATCTGTTTCTAAAATGAAATCTAAGGTTTTTGTTCGTCGGATTTAATGGGCGTCGGTTTTTTCTTTTAGCTCTACTTGGAAGGAATTGGTACCCGTCCCCTCCTCCCCCCCCCCAACGGCTATGTTTAAGTTTCGGCAGTCGTGACTCCCTGTTGGTTTTCTAATTTTCCTTTTATTTTAAATCTAAATCTTTTAGCGTTATGTTAGTTCACCACCGCCCGGGAATTCTTTTAGTACCTACGTTTAAACGTAGCCGTTATTGAACGATTCCTTTTTTTATTTCTCTTTATCTAAAAATCTAAAGCTTCGATTACTCTTTTGGTTCTAAGCAGGAGTCACTGTTGCCTCCCAGCTTGCTTACAGCGGTGTGCTCGTTTAAGCGTTAGAGCCTCCCAATTAGTTTCCAGTTCAATTGGTTTAGCAGTGGTTATGTTTAAATGGAGCTGTTCACGACTCCCAATTAGTTTTCTGTCTTTATCACTTCAAGAGGGTCTCTCAACTATTCATTTTTTGAATTGCAATAGGGACCGGGAATAATTACTGCCTGGTTCATTAAGTAACATCTGCCACTAAATTTAGTCATTACTCAACCCTAGGTAATATTTCTTCTCTTTAGGCGCGCTCTGATATTTTGTGACTTTACCACGAAGTGGATTAACTAGGACGCGTGATTTTTTTCTTCTCCTGTTAGAGTTGTTTCGCTACAGGTATTCCTTCCAGTTAGTGCTCTGTTGTTGATATTCTGCTGCTTGCCCTTTGATTACATCAATGGGGAGTAAGTACTGTCTGCAAAGTGGGAAGCAATAGCTAGAGCGGACGACGGGCAGTATTTGCTCCCAAAGACTATTCTGGTTACTGTGACGGACATTTTTATTTTAAACGTTTTGACGTAAACGAGCGGTAAAAATTAAACTAATAGAAACTGACCACTTTGGAATTCCCCAGGAAAAACGACCGGAGCGAGGACGCCTGCCGCGGTCCACTTGGGACGCTCGACGGTTTTGCACTCCGTCTCCAAAGTTTGAAGCTCCGCGGAGCGCAACCTCCCCGAGCGGCGACTCGGCCTGTAGCCACCGCCCGCTCTTCTCTCCGGCTCCGCCACCCGTTTTTCCAGAGCAGCCCAAAATCCCGGGGAAGCGAACCCGCGCACAGCAGATACGCCGCGACACCAAACCTCCGGCTGTCCAGCTGCGCCGCCCCCGACCGTCGCTGCTGCGCCAACGGGAGCCTCCGGCCGACGCGGTGCCGAGCGCCCGCGACCCCGTCGGCCGCCGGCTCTGCCAGCGGCGCGGTCCGGCGAAATCCGCGACGCTGCCGAGTCTGCGGCGAGTCCGGGGCGTGTTTTTTTAGCGAAGGAAAATGCCGTTTCAAGTCTCAAGTCCGACCTGCAAGGAAAAAGAAAGCCCGCGTAACAAGGCTAGACCCGTTCCTGTCTGTTGCAGAACTTGTACCAGCGCTACATTCTGGACGGGACCGAATGACAAAGCCGAATGACAGCCTGCAAGAATCCTCCTCTCAGAGCTCTCTGGTTGCAAAGGGACTATTGTAGATCACCAGCAGTTGTAAGACACTGAGACTCCTACTTTTCTCCATCTGCCTCCCTCAACAGAAATAAGTCCCAAAGGACAGAAAACCCCAGGAAAGGGTTGAAACCAAACCGAACCCAAACCAAAAACCAAAACCAAGGAAAAACCGTCGGGGAAAAGAGCCCCAAAGCATCAGGAACTGTACCAAGCACCTTAAGTAACACTGAAGCGACTCGAACCAAAACAAGTGACAAAGCAGCTCAGGAGAGGTGCCAGGAAAGACAAATGAGTCCACACAGAGCAACGCCCGTGTCCTTCTGAGAGGACTAGGCAGGTGAGAGAAGGCCCTTTGAAGGCCCGTGGTTCTGAGAAGGCCACTTGTCACGCAGATTGATTCTGGTGCCTGGATGGGAAATGGAGGGGACTGAGGGGCACACGAAGGGGAGGGAGGAACTCGGACAGCTTACGGAGATGCCTGCGGTGCAAAGCCAAAAAGACGGCTGCAGGATGGCTCGGCGTCGGTGCCATCGACCCCCCCCAAAAGATGCTGTGACCCCACTTGGGGACGACAGCCTCTGGCCCCGGCGCCCCCGGGGCTGGGCAGAGGCAGCAGCGCTCGGCATAGCTGGTGGCAGGGGGCCCGACGGGGTGGAACGCGTCCCGGCAGGGCCTGGCCAGGCCCAGGAGCACATCTGGTCCTCGCTGAGGGGCTGGAGCCGATGGGGCCCTGAGGAGTACAGGGGTGGCCTGGTGTCCCCGGCCGCAGCTCTTCCCTGCCGCAGCCGCCTGCGCTCCTGTCCGCGCCCGAAGCCCCGTGCCCGCAGAGGCAGCTGGGTCTGGAGCTGCCAGCGCCAGCAGCCCCAGAGCAGAATGAGCTCCCTGAGCAGAGGCCGAGGCTCATATACCCCAGGCCCCGCCCCCGGGCAAGTGGTGGGGATGGGACACAAGGGGGGGCGGTGCCGGGGGGGGTGGGGGGGGTGGGCAGCAAGGCACGCCAACGGGAGGGTGGGGCATGGGGCAAAAAAGTCACGCCCGGGGGGGGCGGTGCTGGGGTGGGGTGCAGAATAACAAAGGCAAACCCGGGAAGGGGAGGGGGTGGGGGCCGGGCAGGGCACGGCCACTGTCGGCGAGGCCATGGGGGGGGCGGTGCTGGGGCGAGGTGCAAAGCAGCAAGGCACTCCCACGGGGGGGGGGCGGGGCGGGGCGCGGGGAAGCAGGGCACGCCCACGGGGGGGGGCGGTGCCGGGGCAGAAAAGGCACACCCGGGGGGGGGGTCGGGGGGGGGCAAGCAGGGCACGCCTACAGTGGCCAGTGCCGAAGAACGGCAGCAAGGCACGCTCGCGGCGGGGGGGGAGGCGCCGGGTGGATTTGGGGCCAGGCACACCCACCCTTAGCAAGGCCACCGAGTTGGGGGTGGCATGGGAAAAACCCCACCTGAAGGCAGAGACAGGGGTATGGGGGGGCATAGACAGGTGCAGACGTGGGGCGCATCCTCACGGCTGCTCGATAGTCTCACCTTCAAGTCCTAGGAAGGGAAATGCGGTCACCAACACGCCTCACAAAAAACAAGTTGCCATCCTGCAGGAAGTTCAGAATTCTGGGAAAATCCAGTGCACCTAGAACAAAACAGCACCAAAACTATCAGTTAAAAAAAAAGGCTGTGTGTTTTAAAACCCTCCTGTCACCCCTGAACACCCCGTAGGAAACTGCCGACGTTAAAAAAAAAAAAAAAAAACCAAACCAAAAACAAAAACAAAAAAAAACAAACCAAAAAAACCCCAAAACCCAAGCTGCATCCCAGGGCGCTCTCTCCTGTGGGTGCCGCTGGACCCTGCCCAGTCCCACAGCTCTCGCCTCGCCCAGAAGGAGCTCCCTGGGCAGAGTCCGGGGCTCATCTACTCCAGGCCCCCCCGCACCGAACCGGCACTTGGGCATCCTGGAGGACTGCGGGCCCATAGAGCGCAAGTTCGGAGGACTGAGGGGCACTTCCGGCATCATGGAGGACCGCGGGGAAGCGGCGGGAGCCTGCCGGAGCCCCGGAGGAGCCGGTGAGTCCCCCGCGAAACGAGTGCCGGCGGCGCCGCCGTCTCGGGGCCGCATCCGCGTCGTTTCTCTCCGGAGCTGCGGCCGGTGCTTGGAGGGGGGCGAGTGTATGGCGCCGCCGTCTTGTGAAGGCTGAGGCTGCCCGCGGCGGGGATGGGGCCGCGCGGGCAGGAGGGGACAGGCCGCCGCCCCGCCGTGCAGAGCTGCGTTCCTTGCGTGTTTCGGCAGGAATCGCTGTTGAATCCGTCTCGCTCTCGAATCCGTCTCGCTCTCGAATCCGTCTCGCTCTCCACGGCTTCCGGGCAGTTTCTCCGCCGGCCCTGCCGGTCCGCGGTTAGGCCGGCGCGGAGCACCGGTGACGGGACCTGCGTGCGTGCGTGCGTGCGTGCGTGCGTGAGGGGCTCTTGCGAGAAGCGCCTCACAATAAGCAGGCTCAGCTCCGGGGCGGCGCTAGTAAATGGCATGGTCCTCGGGCGCCGTTAATTCGTGCCACGCGTTTGAGCTGGAATTTGAGAGAATAGTCTGTTATTTAAATGGCCCGATTGAAGAGTTGACTGGTACAGAAAGCGGGTGAACGAACGGCTCACAGCCAGCGAGCGCTCCGTGTACCGCTGCTGAAGGGAGCAGGAGCAAAGCGCAGGCACCCGACTGACACAAGAGGAAAAGGTTCATTACCGTTGGAAATCACGGTTTCGGATTGTGAATTAGGACTCTAATGAGGGGTCCGTTCACGACGACCGTTACCCTAAACTGCTCCCAATTGGTATTCTATTTCTGCTTCCCAAGGAGAAAATTTTCATCTGATGGTGCTGCGGGGGTATCTTTAATGCATCAGTTTAAGATGGCTAGTATTGTTAAACGGGCACTCATGATGCCCAGTTAGCGTTCGATCTGTTTCTAAAATGAAATCTAAGGTGTTTGTTCGTCGGATTTAATGGGCGTCGGTTTTTTCTTTTAGCTCTACTTGGAAGGAATTGGTACCCGTCCCCTCCTCCCCCCCCCCAACGGCTATGTTTAAGTTTCGGCAGTCGTGACTCCCTGTTGGTTTTCTAATTTTCCTTTTATTTTAAATCTAAATCTTTTAGCGTTATGTTAGTTCACCACCGCCCGGGAATTCTTTTAGTACCTACGTTTAAACGTAGCTGTTATTGAACGATTCCTTTTTTTATTTCTCTTTATCTAAAAATCTAAAGCTTCGATTACTCTTTTGGTTCTAAGCAGGAGTCACTGTTGCCTCCCAGCTTGCTTACAGCGGTGTGCTCGTTTAAGCGTTAGAGCCTCCCAATTAGTTTCCAGTTCAATTGGTTTAGCAGTGGTTATGTTTAAATGGAGCTGTTGACGACTCCCAATTAGTTTTCTGTCTTTATCACTTCAAGAGGGTCTCTCAACTATTCATTTTTTGAATTGCAATAGGGACCGGGAATAATTACTGCCTGGTTCATTAAGTAACATCTGCCACTAAATTTAGTCATTACTCAACCCTAGGTAATATTTCTTCTCTTTAGGCGCGCTCTGATATTTTGTGACTTTACCACGAAGTGGATTAACTAGGACGCGTGATTTTTTTCTTTTCCTGTTAGAGTTGTTTCGCTACAGGTATTCCTTCCAGTTAGTGCTCTGTTGTTGATATTCTGCTGCTTGCCCTTTGATTACATCAATGGGGAGTAAGTACTGTCTGCAAAGTGGGAAGCAATAGCTAGAGCGGACGACGGGCAGTATTTGCTCCCAAAGACTATTCTGGTTACTGTGACGGACATTTTTATTTTAAACGTTTTGACGTAAACGAGCGGTAAAAATTAAACTAATAGAAACTGACCACTTTGGAATTCCCCAGGAAAAACGACCGGAGCGAGGACGCCTGCCGCGGTCCACTTGGGACGCTCGACGGTTTTGCACTCCGTCTCCAAAGTTTGAAGCTCCGCGGAGCGCAACCTCCCCGAGCGGCGACTCGGCCTGTAGCCACCGCCCGCTCTTCTCTCCGGCTCCGCCACCCGTTTTTCCAGAGCAGCCCAAAATCCCGGGGAAGCGAACCCGCGCACAGCAGATACGCCGCGACACCAAACCTCCGGCTGTCCAGCTGCGCCGCCCCCGACCGTCGCTGCTGCGCCAACGGGAGCCTCCGGCCGACGCGGTGCCGAGCGCCCGCGACCCCGTCGGCCGCCGGCTCTGCCAGCGGCGCGGTCCGGCGAAATCCGCGACGCTGCCGAGTCTGCGGCGAGTCCGGGGCGTGTTTTTTTAGCGAAGGAAAATGCCGTTTCAAGTCTCAAGTCCGACTGCAAGGAAAAAGAAAGCCCGCGTAACAAGGCTAGACCCGTTCCTGTCTGTTGCAGAACTTGTACCAGCGCTACATTCTGGACGGGACCGAATGACAAAGCCGAATGACAGCCTGCAAGAATCCTCCTCTCAGAGCTCTCTGGTTGCAAAGGGACTATTGTAGATCACCAGCAGTTGTAAGACACTGAGACTCCTACTTTTCTCCATCTGCCTCCCTCAACAGAAATAAGTCCCAAAGGACAGAAAACCCCAGGAAAGGGTTGAAACCAAACCGAACCCAAACCAAAAACCAAAACCAAGGAAAAACCGTCGGGGAAAAGAGCCCCAAAGCATCAGGAACTGTACCAAGCACCTTAAGTAACACTGAAGCGACTCGAACCAAAACAAGTGACAAAGCAGCTCAGGAGAGGTGCCAGGAAAGACAAATGAGTCCACACAGAGCAACGCCCGTGTCCTTCTGAGAGGACTAGGCAGGTGAGAGAAGGCCCTTTGAAGGCCCGTGGTTCTGAGAAGGCCACTTGTCACGCAGATTGATTCTGGTGCCTGGATGGGAAATGGAGGGGACTGAGGGGCACACGAAGGGGAGGGAGGAACTCGGACAGCTTACGGAGATGCCTGCGGTGCAAAGCCAAAAAGACGGCTGCAGGATGGCTCGGCGTCGGTGCCATCGACCCCCCGCAAAAGATGCTGTGACCCCACTTGGGGACGACAGCCTCTGGCCCCGGCGCCCCCGGGGCTGGGCAGAGGCAGCAGCGCTCGGCATAGCTGGTGGCAGGGGGCCCGACGGGGTGGAACGCGTCCCGGCAGGGCCTGGCCAGGCCCAGGAGCACATCTGGTCCTCGCTGAGGGGCTGGAGCCGATGGGGCCCTGAGGAGTACAGGGGTGGCCTGGTGTCCCCGGCCGCAGCTCTTCCCTGCCGCAGCCGCCTGCGCTCCTGTCCGCGCCCGAAGCCCCGTGCCTGCAGAGGCAGCTGGGTCTGGAGCTGCCAGCGCCAGCAGCCCCAGAGCAGAATGAGCTCCCTGAGCAGAGGCCGAGGCTCATATACCCCAGGCCCCGCCCCCGGGCAAGTGGTGGGGATGGGACACAAGGGGGGGCGGTGCCGGGGGGGGGTGGGGTGGGGTGGGGTGGGGGGGGTGGGCAGCAAGGCACGCCAACGGGAGGGTGGGGCATGGGGCAAAAAAGTCACGCCCGGGGGGGCGGTGCTGGGGTGGGGTGCAGAATAACAAAGGCAAACCCGGGAAGGGGAGGGGGTGGGGGCCGGGCAGGGCACGGCCACTGTCGGCGAGGCCATGGGGGGGGCGGTGCTGGGGCGAGGTGCAAAGCAGCAAGGCACTCCCACGGGGGGGGGGCGGTGCCGGGGCAGAAAAGGCACACCCGGGGGGGGGGTCGGGGGGGGGCAAGCAGGGCACGCCTACAGTGGCCAGTGCCGAAGAACGGCAGCAAGGCACGCTCGCGGCGGGGGGGGGAGGCGCCGGGTGGATTTGGGGCCAGGCACACCCACCCTTAGCAAGGCCACCGAGTTGGGGGTGGCATGGGAAAAACCCCACCTGAAGGCAGAGACAGGGGTATGGGGGGGCATAGACAGGTGCAGACGTGGGGCGCATCCTCACGGCTGCTCGATAGTCTCACCTTCAAGTCCTAGGAAGGGAAATGCGGTCACCAACACGCCTCACAAAAAACAAGTTGCCATCCTGCAGGAAGTTCAGAATTCCGGGAAAATCCAGTGCACCTAGAACAAAACAGCACCAAAACTATCAGTTAAAAAAAAAGGCTGTGTGTTTTAAAACCCTCCTGTCACCCCTGAACACCCCGTAGGAAACTGCCGACGTTAAAAAAAAAAAAAAAAAAACAAACAACCCCCCAAAAAAAAAAAAACAAAAAAACCCCAAAACCCAAGCTGCATCCCAGGGCGCTCTCTCCTGTGGGTGCCGCTGGACCCTGCCCAGTCCCACAGCTCTCGCCTCGCCCAGAAGGAGCTCCCTGGGCAGAGCCCGGGGCTCATCTACTCCAGGCCCCCCCGCACCGAACCGGCACTTGGGCATCCTGGAGGACTGCGGGCCCATAGAGCGCAAGTTCGGAGGACTGAGGGGCACTTCCGGCATCATGGAGGACCGCGGGGAAGCGGCGGGAGCCTGCCGGAGCCCCGGAGGAGCCGGTGAGTCCCCCGCGAAACGAGTGCCGGCGGCGCCGCCGTCTCGGGGCCGCATCCGCGTCGTTTCTCTCCGGAGCTGCGGCCGGTGCTTGGAGGGGGGCGAGTGTATGGCGCCGCCGTCTTGTGAAGGCTGAGGCTGCCCGCGGCGGGGATGGGGCCGCGCGGGCAGGAGGGGACAGGCCGCCGCCCCGCCGTGCAGAGCTGCGTTCCTTGCGTGTTTCGGCAGGAATCGCTGTTGAATCCGTCTCGCTCTCGAATCCGTCTCGCTCTCGAATCCGTCTCGCTCTCCACGGCTTCCGGGCAGTTTCTCCGCCGGCCCTGCCGGTCCGCGGTTAGGCCGGCGCGGAGCACCGGTGACGGGACCTGCGTGCGTGCGTGCGTGCGTGCGTGAGGGGCTCTTGCGAGAAGCGCCTCACAATAAGCAGGCTCAGCTCCGGGGCGGCGCTAGTAAATGGCATGGTCCTCGGGCGCCGTTAATTCGTGCCACGCGTTTGAGCTGGAATTTGAGAGAATAGTCTGTTATTTAAATGGCCCGATTGAAGAGTTGACTGGTACAGAAAGCGGGTGAACGAACGGCTCACAGCCAGCGAGCGCTCCGTGTACCGCTGCTGAAGGGAGCAGGAGCAAAGCGCAGGCACCCGACTGACACAAGAGGAAAAGGTTCATTACCGTTGGAAATCACGGTTTCGGATTGTGAATTAGGACTCTAATGAGGGGTCCGTTCACGACGACCGTTACCCTAAACTGCTCCCAATTGGTATTCTATTTCTGCTTCCCAAGGAGAAAATTTTCATCTGATGGTGCTGCGGGGGTATCTTTAATGCATCAGTTTAAGATGGCTAGTATTGTTAAACGGGCACTCATGATGCCCAGTTAGCGTTCGATCTGTTTCTAAAATGAAATCTAAGGTTTTTGTTCGTCGGATTTAATGGGCGTCGGTTTTTTCTTTTAGCTCTACTTGGAAGGAATTGGTACCCGTCCCCTCCTCCCCCCCCCCAACGGCTATGTTTAAGTTTCGGCAGTCGTGACTCCCTGTTGGTTTTCTAATTTTCCTTTTATTTTAAATCTAAATCTTTTAGCGTTATGTTAGTTCACCACCGCCCGGGAATTCTTTTAGTACCTACGTTTAAACGTAGCCGTTATTGAACGATTCCTTTTTTTATTTCTCTTTATCTAAAAATCTAAAGCTTCGATTACTCTTTTGGTTCTAAGCAGGAGTCACTGTTGCCTCCCAGCTTGCTTACAGCGGTGTGCTCGTTTAAGCGTTAGAGCCTCCCAATTAGTTTCCAGTTCAATTGGTTTAGCAGTGGTTATGTTTAAATGGAGCTGTTCACGACTCCCAATTAGTTTTCTGTCTTTATCACTTCAAGAGGGTCTCTCAACTATTCATTTTTTGAATTGCAATAGGGACCGGGAATAATTACTGCCTGGTTCATTAAGTAACATCTGCCACTAAATTTAGTCATTACTCAACCCTAGGTAATATTTCTTCTCTTTAGGCGCGCTCTGATATTTTGTGACTTTACCACGAAGTGGATTAACTAGGACGCGTGATTTTTTTCTTCTCCTGTTAGAGTTGTTTCGCTACAGGTATTCCTTCCAGTTAGTGCTCTGTTGTTGATATTCTGCTGCTTGCCCTTTGATTACATCAATGGGGAGTAAGTACTGTCTGCAAAGTGGGAAGCAATAGCTAGAGCGGACGACGGGCAGTATTTGCTCCCAAAGACTATTCTGGTTACTGTGACGGACATTTTTATTTTAAACGTTTTGACGTAAACGAGCGGTAAAAATTAAACTAATAGAAACTGACCACTTTGGAATTCCCCAGGAAAAACGACCGGAGCGAGGACGCCTGCCGCGGTCCACTTGGGACGCTCGACGGTTTTGCACTCCGTCTCCAAAGTTTGAAGCTCCGCGGAGCGCAACCTCCCCGAGCGGCGACTCGGCCTGTAGCCACCGCCCGCTCTTCTCTCCGGCTCCGCCACCCGTTTTTCCAGAGCAGCCCAAAATCCCGGGGAAGCGAACCCGCGCACAGCAGATACGCCGCGACACCAAACCTCCGGCTGTCCAGCTGCGCCGCCCCCGACCGTCGCTGCTGCGCCAACGGGAGCCTCCGGCCGACGCGGTGCCGAGCGCCCGCGACCCCGTCGGCCGCCGGCTCTGCCAGCGGCGCGGTCCGGCGAAATCCGCGACGCTGCCGAGTCTGCGGCGAGTCCGGGGCGTGTTTTTTTAGCGAAGGAAAATGCCGTTTCAAGTCTCAAGTCCGACCTGCAAGGAAAAAGAAAGCCCGCGTAACAAGGCTAGACCCGTTCCTGTCTGTTGCAGAACTTGTACCAGCGCTACATTCTGGACGGGACCGAATGACAAAGCCGAATGACAGCCTGCAAGAATCCTCCTCTCAGAGCTCTCTGGTTGCAAAGGGACTATTGTAGATCACCAGCAGTTGTAAGACACTGAGACTCCTACTTTTCTCCATCTGCCTCCCTCAACAGAAATAAGTCCCAAAGGACAGAAAACCCCAGGAAAGGGTTGAAACCAAACCGAACCCAAACCAAAAACCAAAACCAAGGAAAAACCGTCGGGGAAAAGAGCCCCAAAGCATCAGGAACTGTACCAAGCACCTTAAGTAACACTGAAGCGACTCGAACCAAAACAAGTGACAAAGCAGCTCAGGAGAGGTGCCAGGAAAGACAAATGAGTCCACACAGAGCAACGCCCGTGTCCTTCTGAGAGGACTAGGCAGGTGAGAGAAGGCCCTTTGAAGGCCCGTGGTTCTGAGAAGGCCACTTGTCACGCAGATTGATTCTGGTGCCTGGATGGGAAATGGAGGGGACTGAGGGGCACACGAAGGGGAGGGAGGAACTCGGACAGCTTACGGAGATGCCTGCGGTGCAAAGCCAAAAAGACGGCTGCAGGATGGCTCGGCGTCGGTGCCATCGACCCCCCGCAAAAGATGCTGTGACCCCACTTGGGGACGACAGCCTCTGGCCCCGGCGCCCCCGGGGCTGGGCAGAGGCAGCAGCGCTCGGCATAGCTGGTGGCAGGGGGCCCGACGGGGTGGAACGCGTCCCGGCAGGGCCTGGCCAGGCCCAGGAGCACATCTGGTCCTCGCTGAGGGGCTGGAGCCGATGGGGCCCTGAGGAGTACAGGGGTGGCCTGGTGTCCCCGGCCGCAGCTCTTCCCTGCCGCAGCCGCCTGCGCTCCTGTCCGCGCCCGAAGCCCCGTGCCCGCAGAGGCAGCTGGGTCTGGAGCTGCCAGCGCCAGCAGCCCCAGAGCAGAATGAGCTCCCTGAGCAGAGGCCGAGGCTCATATACCCCAGGCCCCGCCCCCGGGCAAGTGGTGGGGATGGGACACAAGGGGGGGCGGTGCCGGGGGGGGTGGGGGGGGTGGGCAGCAAGGCACGCCAACGGGAGGGTGGGGCATGGGGCAAAAAAGTCACGCCCGGGGGGGGCGGTGCTGGGGTGGGGTGCAGAATAACAAAGGCAAACCCGGGAAGGGGAGGGAGTGGGGGCCGGGCAGGGCACGGCCACTGTCGGCGAGGCCATGGGGGGGGCGGTGCTGGGGCGAGGTGCAAAGCAGCAAGGCACTCCCACGGGGGGGGGGCGGGGCGGGGCGCGGGGAAGCAGGGCACGCCCACGGGGGGGGGCGGTGCCGGGGCAGAAAAGGCACACCCGGGGGGGGGGTCGGGGGGGGGCAAGCAGGGCACGCCTACAGTGGCCAGTGCCGAAGAACGGCAGCAAGGCACGCTCGCGGCGGGGGGGGAGGCGCCGGGTGGATTTGGGGCCAGGCACACCCACCCTTAGCAAGGCCACCGAGTTGGGGGTGGCATGGGAAAAACCCCACCTGAAGGCAGAGACAGGGGTATGGGGGGGCATAGACAGGTGCAGACGTGGGGCGCATCCTCACGGCTGCTCGATAGTCTCACCTTCAAGTCCTAGGAAGGGAAATGCGGTCACCAACACGCCTCACAAAAAACAAGTTGCCATCCTGCAGGAAGTTCAGAATTCCGGGAAAATCCAGTGCACCTAGAACAAAACAGCACCAAAACTATCAGTTAAAAAAAAAGGCTGTGTGTTTTAAAACCCTCCTGTCACCCCTGAACACCCCGTAGGAAACTGCCGACGTTAAAAAAAAAAAAAAAAAACCAAACCAAAAACAAAAACAAAAAAAAACAAACCAAAAAAACCCCAAAACCCAAGCTGCATCCCAGGGCGCTCTCTCCTGTGGGTGCCGCTGGACCCTGCCCAGTCCCACAGCTCTCGCCTCGCCCAGAAGGAGCTCCCTGGGCAGAGTCCGGGGCTCATCTACTCCAGGCCCCCCCGCACCGAACCGGCACTTGGGCATCCTGGAGGACTGCGGGCCCATAGAGCGCAAGTTCGGAGGACTGAGGGGCACTTCCGGCATCATGGAGGACCGCGGGGAAGCGGCGGGAGCCTGCCGGAGCCCCGGAGGAGCCGGTGAGTCCCCCGCGAAACGAGTGCCGGCGGCGCCGCCGTCTCGGGGCCGCATCCGCGTCGTTTCTCTCCGGAGCTGCGGCCGGTGCTTGGAGGGGGGCGAGTGTATGGCGCCGCCGTCTTGTGAAGGCTGAGGCTGCCCGCGGCGGGGATGGGGCCGCGCGGGCAGGAGGGGACAGGCCGCCGCCCCGCCGTGCAGAGCTGCGTTCCTTGCGTGTTTCGGCAGGAATCGCTGTTGAATCCGTCTCGCTCTCGAATCCGTCTCGCTCTCCGCGGCTTCCGGGCAGTTTCTCCGCCGGCCCTGCCGGTCCGCGGTTAGGCCGGCGCGGAGCACCGGTGACGGGACCTGCGTGCGTGCGTGCGTGCGTGCGTGAGGGGCTCTTGCGAGAAGCGCCTCACAATAAGCAGGCTCAGCTCCGGGGCGGCGCTAGTAAATGGCATGGTCCTCGGGCGCCGTTAATTCGTGCCACGCGTTTGAGCTGGAATTTGAGAGAATAGTCTGTTATTTAAATGGCCCGATTGAAGAGTTGACTGGTACAGAAAGCGGGTGAACGAACGGCTCACAGCCAGCGAGCGCTCCGTGTACCGCTGCTGAAGGGAGCAGGAGCAAAGCGCAGGCACCCGACTGACACAAGAGGAAAAGGTTCATTACCGTTGGAAATCACGGTTTCGGATTGTGAATTAGGACTCTAATGAGGGGTCCGTTCACGACGACCGTTACCCTAAACTGCTCCCAATTGGTATTCTATTTCTGCTTCCCAAGGAGAAAATTTTCATCTGATGGTGCTGCGGGGGTATCTTTAATGCATCAGTTTAAGATGGCTAGTATTGTTAAACGGGCACTCATGATGCCCAGTTAGCGTTCGATCTGTTTCTAAAATGAAATCTAAGGTTTTTGTTCGTCGGATTTAATGGGCGTCGGTTTTTTCTTTTAGCTCTACTTGGAAGGAATTGGTACCCGTCCCCTCCTCCCCCCCCCCAACGGCTATGTTTAAGTTTCGGCAGTCGTGACTCCCTGTTGGTTTTCTAATTTTCCTTTTATTTTAAATCTAAATCTTTTAGCGTTATGTTAGTTCACCACCGCCCGGGAATTCTTTTAGTACCTACGTTTAAACGTAGCCGTTATTGAACGATTCCTTTTTTTATTTCTCTTTATCTAAAAATCTAAAGCTTCGATTACTCTTTTGGTTCTAAGCAGGAGTCACTGTTGCCTCCCAGCTTGCTTACAGCGGTGTGCTCGTTTAAGCGTTAGAGCCTCCCAATTAGTTTCCAGTTCAATTGGTTTAGCAGTGGTTATGTTTAAATGGAGCTGTTCACGACTCCCAATTAGTTTTCTGTCTTTATCACTTCAAGAGGGTCTCTCAACTATTCATTTTTTGAATTGCAATAGGGACCGGGAATAATTACTGCCTGGTTCATTAAGTAACATCTGCCACTAAATTTAGTCATTACTCAACCCTAGGTAATATTTCTTCTCTTTAGGCGCGCTCTGATATTTTGTGACTTTACCACGAAGTGGATTAACTAGGACGCGTGATTTTTTTCTTTTCCTGTTAGAGTTGTTTCGCTACAGGTATTCCTTCCAGTTAGTGCTCTGTTGTTGATATTCTGCTGCTTGCCCTTTGATTACATCAATGGGGAGTAAGTACTGTCTGCAAAGTGGGAAGCAATAGCTAGAGCGGACGACGGGCAGTATTTGCTCCCAAAGACTATTCTGGTTACTGTGACGGACATTTTTATTTTAAACGTTTTGACGTAAACGAGCGGTAAAAATTAAACTAATAGAAACTGACCACTTTGGAATTCCCCAGGAAAAACGACCGGAGCGAGGACGCCTGCCGCGGTCCACTTGGGACGCTCGACGGTTTTACACTCCGTCTCCAAAGTTTGAAGCTCCACGGAGCGCAACCTCCCCGAGCGGCGACTCGGCCTGTAGCCACCGCCCGCTCTTCTCTCCGGCTCCGCCACCCGTTTTTCCAGAGCAGCCCAAAATCCCGGGGAAGCGAACCCGCGCACAGCAGATACGCCGCGACACCAAACCTCCGGCTGTCCAGCTGCGCCGCCCCCGACCGTCGCTGCTGCGCCAACGGGAGCCTCCGGCCGACGCGGTGCCGAGCGCCCGCGACCCCGTCGGCCGCCGGCTCTGCCAGCGGCGCGGTCCGGCGAAATCCGCGACGCTGCCGAGTCTGCGGCGAGTCCGGGGCGTGTTTTTTTAGCGAAGGAAAATGCCGTTTCAAGTCTCAAGTCCGACCTGCAAGGAAAAAGAAAGCCCGCGTAACAAGGCTAGACCCGTTCCTGTCTGTTGCAGAACTTGTACCAGCGCTACATTCTGGACGGGACCGAATGACAAAGCCGAATGACAGCCTGCAAGAATCCTCCTCTCAGAGCTCTCTGGTTGCAAAGGGACTATTGTAGATCACCAGCAGTTGTAAGACACTGAGACTCCTACTTTTCTCCATCTGCCTCCCTCAACAGAAATAAGTCCCAAAGGACAGAAAACCCCAGGAAAGGGTTGAAACCAAACCGAACCCAAACCAAAAACCAAAACCAAGGAAAAACCGTCGGGGAAAAGAGCCCCAAAGCATCAGGAACTGTACCAAGCACCTTAAGTAACACTGAAGCGACTCGAACCAAAACAAGTGACAAAGCAGCTCAGGAGAGGTGCCAGGAAAGACAAATGAGTCCACACAGAGCAACGCCCGTGTCCTTCTGAGAGGACTAGGCAGGTGAGAGAAGGCCCTTTGAAGGCCCGTGGTTCTGAGAAGGCCACTTGTCACGCAGATTGATTCTGGTGCCTGGATGGGAAATGGAGGGGACTGAGGGGCACACGAAGGGGAGGGAGGAACTCGGACAGCTTACGGAGATGCCTGCGGTGCAAAGCCAAAAAGACGGCTGCAGGATGGCTCGGCGTCGGTGCCATCGACCCCCCGCAAAAGATGCTGTGACCCCACTTGGGGACGACAGCCTCTGGCCCCGGCGCCCCCGGGGCTGGGCAGAGGCAGCAGCGCTCGGCATAGCTGGTGGCAGGGGGCCCGACGGGGTGGAACGCGTCCCGGCAGGGCCTGGCCAGGCCCAGGAGCACATCTGGTCCTCGCTGAGGGGCTGGAGCCGATGGGGCCCTGAGGAGTACAGGGGTGGCCTGGTGTCCCCGGCCGCAGCTCTTCCCTGCCGCAGCCGCCTGCGCTCCTGTCCGCGCCCGAAGCCCCGTGCCCGCAGAGGCAGCTGGGTCTGGAGCTGCCAGCGCCAGCAGCCCCAGAGCAGAATGAGCTCCCTGAGCAGAGGCCGAGGCTCATATACCCCAGGCCCCGCCCCCGGGCAAGTGGTGGGGATGGGACACAAGGGGGGGCGGTGCCGGGGGGGGGGCGGGGTGGGGTGGGGGGGGTGGGCAGCAAGGCACACCAACGGGAGGGTGGGGCATGGGGCAAAAAAGTCACGCCCGGGGGGGGGGCGGTGCTGGGGTGGGGTGCAGAATAACAAAGGCAAACCCGGGAAGGGGAGGGGGTGGGGGCCGGGCAGGGCACGGCCACTGTCGGCGAGGCCATGGGGGGGGCGGTGCTGGGGCGAGGTGCAAAGCAGCAAGGCACTCCCACGGGGGGGGGGCGGGGCGGGGCGCGGGGAAGCAGGGCACGCCCACGGGGGGGGGCGGTGCCGGGGCAGAAAAGGCACACCCGGGGGGGGGGTCGGGGGGGGGCAAGCAGGGCACGCCTACAGTGGCCAGTGCCGAAGAACGGCAGCAAGGCACGCTCGCGGCGGGGGGGGAGGCGCCGGGTGGATTTGGGGCCAGGCACACCCACCCTTAGCAAGGCCACCGAGTTGGGGGTGGCATGGGAAAAACCCCACCTGAAGGCAGAGACAGGGGTATGGGGGGGCATAGACAGGTGCAGACGTGGGGCGCATCCTCACGGCTGCTCGATAGTCTCACCTTCAAGTCCTAGGAAGGGAAATGCGGTCACCAACACGCCTCACAAAAAACAAGTTGCCATCCTGCAGGAAGTTCAGAATTCTGGGAAAATCCAGTGCACCTAGAACAAAACAGCACCAAAACTATCAGTTAAAAAAAAAGGCTGTGTGTTTTAAAACCCTCCTGTCACCCCTGAACACCCCGTAGGAAACTGCCGACGTTAAAAAAAAAAAAAAAAAACCAAACCAAAAACAAAAACAAAAAAAAACAAACCAAAAAAACCCCAAAACCCAAGCTGCATCCCAGGGCGCTCTCTCCTGTGGGTGCCGCTGGACCCTGCCCAGTCCCACAGCTCTCGCCTCGCCCAGAAGGAGCTCCCTGGGCAGAGTCCGGGGCTCATCTACTCCAGGCCCCCCCGCACCGAACCGGCACTTGGGCATCCTGGAGGACTGCGGGCCCATAGAGCGCAAGTTCGGAGGACTGAGGGGCACTTCCGGCATCATGGAGGACCGCGGGGAAGCGGCGGGAGCCTGCCGGAGCCCCGGAGGAGCCGGTGAGTCCCCCGCGAAACGAGTGCCGGCGGCGCCGCCGTCTCGGGGCCGCATCCGCGTCGTTTCTCTCCGGAGCTGCGGCCGGTGCTTGGAGGGGGGCGAGTGTATGGCGCCGCCGTCTTGTGAAGGCTGAGGCTGCCCGCGGCGGGGATGGGGCCGCGCGGGCAGGAGGGGACAGGCCGCCGCCCCGCCGTGCAGAGCTGCGTTCCTTGCGTGTTTCGGCAGGAATCGCTGTTGAATCCGTCTCGCTCTCGAATCCGTCTCGCTCTCGAATCCGTCTCGCTCTCCACGGCTTCCGGGCAGTTTCTCCGCCGGCCCTGCCGGTCCGCGGTTAGGCCGGCGCGGAGCACCGGTGACGGGACCTGCGTGCGTGCGTGCGTGCGTGCGTGCGTGAGGGGCTCTTGCGAGAAGCGCCTCACAATAAGCAGGCTCAGCTCCGGGGCGGCGCTAGTAAATGGCATGGTCCTCGGGCGCCGTTAATTCGTGCCACGCGTTTGAGCTGGAATTTGAGAGAATAGTCTGTTATTTAAATGGCCCGATTGAAGAGTTGACTGGTACAGAAAGCGGGTGAACGAACGGCTCACAGCCAGCGAGCGCTCCGTGTACCGCTGCTGAAGGGAGCAGGAGCAAAGCGCAGGCACCCGACTGACACAAGAGGAAAAGGTTCATTACCGTTGGAAATCACGGTTTCGGATTGTGAATTAGGACTCTAATGAGGGGTCCGTTCACGACGACCGTTACCCTAAACTGCTCCCAATTGGTATTCTATTTCTGCTTCCCAAGGAGAAAATTTTCATCTGATGGTGCTGCGGGGGTATCTTTAATGCATCAGTTTAAGATGGCTAGTATTGTTAAACGGGCACTCATGATGCCCAGTTAGCGTTCGATCTGTTTCTAAAATGAAATCTAAGGTGTTTGTTCGTCGGATTTAATGGGCGTCGGTTTTTTCTTTTAGCTCTACTTGGAAGGAATTGGTACCCGTCCCCTCCTCCCCCCCCCCAACGGCTATGTTTAAGTTTCGGCAGTCGTGACTCCCTGTTGGTTTTCTAATTTTCCTTTTATTTTAAATCTAAATCTTTTAGCGTTATGTTAGTTCACCACCGCCCGGGAATTCTTTTAGTACCTACGTTTAAACGTAGCTGTTATTGAACGATTCCTTTTTTTATTTCTCTTTATCTAAAAATCTAAAGCTTCGATTACTCTTTTGGTTCTAAGCAGGAGTCACTGTTGCCTCCCAGCTTGCTTACAGCGGTGTGCTCGTTTAAGCGTTAGAGCCTCCCAATTAGTTTCCAGTTCAATTGGTTTAGCAGTGGTTATGTTTAAATGGAGCTGTTGACGACTCCCAATTAGTTTTCTGTCTTTATCACTTCAAGAGGGTCTCTCAACTATTCATTTTTTGAATTGCAATAGGGACCGGGAATAATTACTGCCTGGTTCATTAAGTAACATCTGCCACTAAATTTAGTCATTACTCAACCCTAGGTAATATTTCTTCTCTTTAGGCGCGCTCTGATATTTTGTGACTTTACCACGAAGTGGATTAACTAGGACGCGTGATTTTTTTCTTTTCCTGTTAGAGTTGTTTCGCTACAGGTATTCCTTCCAGTTAGTGCTCTGTTGTTGATATTCTGCTGCTTGCCCTTTGATTACATCAATGGGGAGTAAGTACTGTCTGCAAAGTGGGAAGCAATAGCTAGAGCGGACGACGGGCAGTATTTGCTCCCAAAGACTATTCTGGTTACTGTGACGGACATTTTTATTTTAAACGTTTTGACGTAAACGAGCGGTAAAAATTAAACTAATAGAAACTGACCACTTTGGAATTCCCCAGGAAAAACGACCGGAGCGAGGACGCCTGCCGCGGTCCACTTGGGACGCTCGACGGTTTTGCACTCCGTCTCCAAAGTTTGAAGCTCCGCGGAGCGCAACCTCCCCGAGCGGCGACTCGGCCTGTAGCCACCGCCCGCTCTTCTCTCCGGCTCCGCCACCCGTTTTTCCAGAGCAGCCCAAAATCCCGGGGAAGCGAACCCGCGCACAGCAGATACGCCGCGACACCAAACCTCCGGCTGTCCAGCTGCGCCGCCCCCGACCGTCGCTGCTGCGCCAACGGGAGCCTCCGGCCGACGCGGTGCCGAGCGCCCGCGACCCCGTCGGCCGCCGGCTCTGCCAGCGGCGCGGTCCGGCGAAATCCGCGACGCTGCCGAGTCTGCGGCGAGTCCGGGGCGTGTTTTTTTAGCGAAGGAAAATGCCGTTTCAAGTCTCAAGTCCGACTGCAAGGAAAAAGAAAGCCCGCGTAACAAGGCTAGACCCGTTCCTGTCTGTTGCAGAACTTGTACCAGCGCTACATTCTGGACGGGACCGAATGACAAAGCCGAATGACAGCCTGCAAGAATCCTCCTCTCAGAGCTCTCTGGTTGCAAAGGGACTATTGTAGATCACCAGCAGTTGTAAGACACTGAGACTCCTACTTTTCTCCATCTGCCTCCCTCAACAGAAATAAGTCCCAAAGGACAGAAAACCCCAGGAAAGGGTTGAAACCAAACCGAACCCAAACCAAAAACCAAAACCAAGGAAAAACCGTCGGGGAAAAGAGCCCCAAAGCATCAGGAACTGTACCAAGCACCTTAAGTAACACTGAAGCGACTCGAACCAAAACAAGTGACAAAGCAGCTCAGGAGAGGTGCCAGGAAAGACAAATGAGTCCACACAGAGCAACGCCCGTGTCCTTCTGAGAGGACTAGGCAGGTGAGAGAAGGCCCTTTGAAGGCCCGTGGTTCTGAGAAGGCCACTTGTCACGCAGATTGATTCTGGTGCCTGGATGGGAAATGGAGGGGACTGAGGGGCACACGAAGGGGAGGGAGGAACTCGGACAGCTTACGGAGATGCCTGCGGTGCAAAGCCAAAAAGACGGCTGCAGGATGGCTCGGCGTCGGTGCCATCGACCCCCCGCAAAAGATGCTGTGACCCCACTTGGGGACGACAGCCTCTGGCCCCGGCGCCCCCGGGGCTGGGCAGAGGCAGCAGCGCTCGGCATAGCTGGTGGCAGGGGGCCCGACGGGGTGGAACGCGTCCCGGCAGGGCCTGGCCAGGCCCAGGAGCACATCTGGTCCTCGCTGAGGGGCTGGAGCCGATGGGGCCCTGAGGAGTACAGGGGTGGCCTGGTGTCCCCGGCCGCAGCTCTTCCCTGCCGCAGCCGCCTGCGCTCCTGTCCGCGCCCGAAGCCCCGTGCCTGCAGAGGCAGCTGGGTCTGGAGCTGCCAGCGCCAGCAGCCCCAGAGCAGAATGAGCTCCCTGAGCAGAGGCCGAGGCTCATATACCCCAGGCCCCGCCCCCGGGCAAGTGGTGGGGATGGGACACAAGGGGGGGCGGTGCCGGGGGGGGGTGGGGTGGGGTGGGGTGGGGGGGGTGGGCAGCAAGGCACGCCAACGGGAGGGTGGGGCATGGGGCAAAAAAGTCACGCCCGGGGGGGCGGTGCTGGGGTGGGGTGCAGAATAACAAAGGCAAACCCGGGAAGGGGAGGGGGTGGGGGCCGGGCAGGGCACGGCCACTGTCGGCGAGGCCATGGGGGGGGCGGTGCTGGGGCGAGGTGCAAAGCAGCAAGGCACTCCCACGGGGGGGGGGCGGTGCCGGGGCAGAAAAGGCACACCCGGGGGGGGGGTCGGGGGGGGGCAAGCAGGGCACGCCTACAGTGGCCAGTGCCGAAGAACGGCAGCAAGGCACGCTCGCGGCGGGGGGGGGAGGCGCCGGGTGGATTTGGGGCCAGGCACACCCACCCTTAGCAAGGCCACCGAGTTGGGGGTGGCATGGGAAAAACCCCACCTGAAGGCAGAGACAGGGGTATGGGGGGGCATAGACAGGTGCAGACGTGGGGCGCATCCTCACGGCTGCTCGATAGTCTCACCTTCAAGTCCTAGGAAGGGAAATGCGGTCACCAACACGCCTCACAAAAAACAAGTTGCCATCCTGCAGGAAGTTCAGAATTCCGGGAAAATCCAGTGCACCTAGAACAAAACAGCACCAAAACTATCAGTTAAAAAAAAAGGCTGTGTGTTTTAAAACCCTCCTGTCACCCCTGAACACCCCGTAGGAAACTGCCGACGTTAAAAAAAAAAAAAAAAAAACAAACAACCCCCCAAAAAAAAAAAAACAAAAAAACCCCAAAACCCAAGCTGCATCCCAGGGCGCTCTCTCCTGTGGGTGCCGCTGGACCCTGCCCAGTCCCACAGCTCTCGCCTCGCCCAGAAGGAGCTCCCTGGGCAGAGCCCGGGGCTCATCTACTCCAGGCCCCCCCGCACCGAACCGGCACTTGGGCATCCTGGAGGACTGCGGGCCCATAGAGCGCAAGTTCGGAGGACTGAGGGGCACTTCCGGCATCATGGAGGACCGCGGGGAAGCGGCGGGAGCCTGCCGGAGCCCCGGAGGAGCCGGTGAGTCCCCCGCGAAACGAGTGCCGGCGGCGCCGCCGTCTCGGGGCCGCATCCGCGTCGTTTCTCTCCGGAGCTGCGGCCGGTGCTTGGAGGGGGGCGAGTGTATGGCGCCGCCGTCTTGTGAAGGCTGAGGCTGCCCGCGGCGGGGATGGGGCCGCGCGGGCAGGAGGGGACAGGCCGCCGCCCCGCCGTGCAGAGCTGCGTTCCTTGCGTGTTTCGGCAGGAATCGCTGTTGAATCCGTCTCGCTCTCGAATCCGTCTCGCTCTCGAATCCGTCTCGCTCTCCACGGCTTCCGGGCAGTTTCTCCGCCGGCCCTGCCGGTCCGCGGTTAGGCCGGCGCGGAGCACCGGTGACGGGACCTGCGTGCGTGCGTGCGTGCGTGCGTGCGTGAGGGGCTCTTGCGAGAAGCGCCTCACAATAAGCAGGCTCAGCTCCGGGGCGGCGCTAGTAAATGGCATGGTCCTCGGGCGCCGTTAATTCGTGCCACGCGTTTGAGCTGGAATTTGAGAGAATAGTCTGTTATTTAAATGGCCCGATTGAAGAGTTGACTGGTACAGAAAGCGGGTGAACGAACGGCTCACAGCCAGCGAGCGCTCCGTGTACCGCTGCTGAAGGGAGCAGGAGCAAAGCGCAGGCACCCGACTGACACAAGAGGAAAAGGTTCATTACCGTTGGAAATCACGGTTTCGGATTGTGAATTAGGACTCTAATGAGGGGTCCGTTCACGACGACCGTTACCCTAAACTGCTCCCAATTGGTATTCTATTTCTGCTTCCCAAGGAGAAAATTTTCATCTGATGGTGCTGCGGGGGTATCTTTAATGCATCAGTTTAAGATGGCTAGTATTGTTAAACGGGCACTCATGATGCCCAGTTAGCGTTCGATCTGTTTCTAAAATGAAATCTAAGGTTTTTGTTCGTCGGATTTAATGGGCGTCGGTTTTTTCTTTTAGCTCTACTTGGAAGGAATTGGTACCCGTCCCCTCCTCCCCCCCCCCAACGGCTATGTTTAAGTTTCGGCAGTCGTGACTCCCTGTTGGTTTTCTAATTTTCCTTTTATTTTAAATCTAAATCTTTTAGCGTTATGTTAGTTCACCACCGCCCGGGAATTCTTTTAGTACCTACGTTTAAACGTAGCCGTTATTGAACGATTCCTTTTTTTATTTCTCTTTATCTAAAAATCTAAAGCTTCGATTACTCTTTTGGTTCTAAGCAGGAGTCACTGTTGCCTCCCAGCTTGCTTACAGCGGTGTGCTCGTTTAAGCGTTAGAGCCTCCCAATTAGTTTCCAGTTCAATTGGTTTAGCAGTGGTTATGTTTAAATGGAGCTGTTCACGACTCCCAATTAGTTTTCTGTCTTTATCACTTCAAGAGGGTCTCTCAACTATTCATTTTTTGAATTGCAATAGGGACCGGGAATAATTACTGCCTGGTTCATTAAGTAACATCTGCCACTAAATTTAGTCATTACTCAACCCTAGGTAATATTTCTTCTCTTTAGGCGCGCTCTGATATTTTGTGACTTTACCACGAAGTGGATTAACTAGGACGCGTGATTTTTTTCTTCTCCTGTTAGAGTTGTTTCGCTACAGGTATTCCTTCCAGTTAGTGCTCTGTTGTTGATATTCTGCTGCTTGCCCTTTGATTACATCAATGGGGAGTAAGTACTGTCTGCAAAGTGGGAAGCAATAGCTAGAGCGGACGACGGGCAGTATTTGCTCCCAAAGACTATTCTGGTTACTGTGACGGACATTTTTATTTTAAACGTTTTGACGTAAACGAGCGGTAAAAATTAAACTAATAGAAACTGACCACTTTGGAATTCCCCAGGAAAAACGACCGGAGCGAGGACGCCTGCCGCGGTCCACTTGGGACGCTCGACGGTTTTGCACTCCGTCTCCAAAGTTTGAAGCTCCGCGGAGCGCAACCTCCCCGAGCGGCGACTCGGCCTGTAGCCACCGCCCGCTCTTCTCTCCGGCTCCGCCACCCGTTTTTCCAGAGCAGCCCAAAATCCCGGGGAAGCGAACCCGCGCACAGCAGATACGCCGCGACACCAAACCTCCGGCTGTCCAGCTGCGCCGCCCCCGACCGTCGCTGCTGCGCCAACGGGAGCCTCCGGCCGACGCGGTGCCGAGCGCCCGCGACCCCGTCGGCCGCCGGCTCTGCCAGCGGCGCGGTCCGGCGAAATCCGCGACGCTGCCGAGTCTGCGGCGAGTCCGGGGCGTGTTTTTTTAGCGAAGGAAAATGCCGTTTCAAGTCTCAAGTCCGACCTGCAAGGAAAAAGAAAGCCCGCGTAACAAGGCTAGACCCGTTCCTGTCTGTTGCAGAACTTGTACCAGCGCTACATTCTGGACGGGACCGAATGACAAAGCCGAATGACAGCCTGCAAGAATCCTCCTCTCAGAGCTCTCTGGTTGCAAAGGGACTATTGTAGATCACCAGCAGTTGTAAGACACTGAGACTCCTACTTTTCTCCATCTGCCTCCCTCAACAGAAATAAGTCCCAAAGGACAGAAAACCCCAGGAAAGGGTTGAAACCAAACCGAACCCAAACCAAAAACCAAAACCAAGGAAAAACCGTCGGGGAAAAGAGCCCCAAAGCATCAGGAACTGTACCAAGCACCTTAAGTAACACTGAAGCGACTCGAACCAAAACAAGTGACAAAGCAGCTCAGGAGAGGTGCCAGGAAAGACAAATGAGTCCACACAGAGCAACGCCCGTGTCCTTCTGAGAGGACTAGGCAGGTGAGAGAAGGCCCTTTGAAGGCCCGTGGTTCTGAGAAGGCCACTTGTCACGCAGATTGATTCTGGTGCCTGGATGGGAAATGGAGGGGACTGAGGGGCACACGAAGGGGAGGGAGGAACTCGGACAGCTTACGGAGATGCCTGCGGTGCAAAGCCAAAAAGACGGCTGCAGGATGGCTCGGCGTCGGTGCCATCGACCCCCCGCAAAAGATGCTGTGACCCCACTTGGGGACGACAGCCTCTGGCCCCGGCGCCCCCGGGGCTGGGCAGAGGCAGCAGCGCTCGGCATAGCTGGTGGCAGGGGGCCCGACGGGGTGGAACGCGTCCCGGCAGGGCCTGGCCAGGCCCAGGAGCACATCTGGTCCTCGCTGAGGGGCTGGAGCCGATGGGGCCCTGAGGAGTACAGGGGTGGCCTGGTGTCCCCGGCCGCAGCTCTTCCCTGCCGCAGCCGCCTGCGCTCCTGTCCGCGCCCGAAGCCCCGTGCCCGCAGAGGCAGCTGGGTCTGGAGCTGCCAGCGCCAGCAGCCCCAGAGCAGAATGAGCTCCCTGAGCAGAGGCCGAGGCTCATATACCCCAGGCCCCGCCCCCGGGCAAGTGGTGGGGATGGGACACAAGGGGGGGCGGTGCCGGGGGGGGTGGGGGGGGTGGGCAGCAAGGCACGCCAACGGGAGGGTGGGGCATGGGGCAAAAAAGTCACGCCCGGGGGGGGCGGTGCTGGGGTGGGGTGCAGAATAACAAAGGCAAACCCGGGAAGGGGAGGGAGTGGGGGCCGGGCAGGGCACGGCCACTGTCGGCGAGGCCATGGGGGGGGCGGTGCTGGGGCGAGGTGCAAAGCAGCAAGGCACTCCCACGGGGGGGGGGCGGGGCGGGGCGCGGGGAAGCAGGGCACGCCCACGGGGGGGGGCGGTGCCGGGGCAGAAAAGGCACACCCGGGGGGGGGGTCGGGGGGGGGCAAGCAGGGCACGCCTACAGTGGCCAGTGCCGAAGAACGGCAGCAAGGCACGCTCGCGGCGGGGGGGGAGGCGCCGGGTGGATTTGGGGCCAGGCACACCCACCCTTAGCAAGGCCACCGAGTTGGGGGTGGCATGGGAAAAACCCCACCTGAAGGCAGAGACAGGGGTATGGGGGGGCATAGACAGGTGCAGACGTGGGGCGCATCCTCACGGCTGCTCGATAGTCTCACCTTCAAGTCCTAGGAAGGGAAATGCGGTCACCAACACGCCTCACAAAAAACAAGTTGCCATCCTGCAGGAAGTTCAGAATTCCGGGAAAATCCAGTGCACCTAGAACAAAACAGCACCAAAACTATCAGTTAAAAAAAAAGGCTGTGTGTTTTAAAACCCTCCTGTCACCCCTGAACACCCCGTAGGAAACTGCCGACGTTAAAAAAAAAAAAAAAAAACCAAACCAAAAACAAAAACAAAAAAAAACAAACCAAAAAAACCCCAAAACCCAAGCTGCATCCCAGGGCGCTCTCTCCTGTGGGTGCCGCTGGACCCTGCCCAGTCCCACAGCTCTCGCCTCGCCCAGAAGGAGCTCCCTGGGCAGAGTCCGGGGCTCATCTACTCCAGGCCCCCCCGCACCGAACCGGCACTTGGGCATCCTGGAGGACTGCGGGCCCATAGAGCGCAAGTTCGGAGGACTGAGGGGCACTTCCGGCATCATGGAGGACCGCGGGGAAGCGGCGGGAGCCTGCCGGAGCCCCGGAGGAGCCGGTGAGTCCCCCGCGAAACGAGTGCCGGCGGCGCCGCCGTCTCGGGGCCGCATCCGCGTCGTTTCTCTCCGGAGCTGCGGCCGGTGCTTGGAGGGGGGCGAGTGTATGGCGCCGCCGTCTTGTGAAGGCTGAGGCTGCCCGCGGCGGGGATGGGGCCGCGCGGGCAGGAGGGGACAGGCCGCCGCCCCGCCGTGCAGAGCTGCGTTCCTTGCGTGTTTCGGCAGGAATCGCTGTTGAATCCGTCTCGCTCTCGAATCCGTCTCGCTCTCCGCGGCTTCCGGGCAGTTTCTCCGCCGGCCCTGCCGGTCCGCGGTTAGGCCGGCGCGGAGCACCGGTGACGGGACCTGCGTGCGTGCGTGCGTGCGTGCGTGAGGGGCTCTTGCGAGAAGCGCCTCACAATAAGCAGGCTCAGCTCCGGGGCGGCGCTAGTAAATGGCATGGTCCTCGGGCGCCGTTAATTCGTGCCACGCGTTTGAGCTGGAATTTGAGAGAATAGTCTGTTATTTAAATGGCCCGATTGAAGAGTTGACTGGTACAGAAAGCGGGTGAACGAACGGCTCACAGCCAGCGAGCGCTCCGTGTACCGCTGCTGAAGGGAGCAGGAGCAAAGCGCAGGCACCCGACTGACACAAGAGGAAAAGGTTCATTACCGTTGGAAATCACGGTTTCGGATTGTGAATTAGGACTCTAATGAGGGGTCCGTTCACGACGACCGTTACCCTAAACTGCTCCCAATTGGTATTCTATTTCTGCTTCCCAAGGAGAAAATTTTCATCTGATGGTGCTGCGGGGGTATCTTTAATGCATCAGTTTAAGATGGCTAGTATTGTTAAACGGGCACTCATGATGCCCAGTTAGCGTTCGATCTGTTTCTAAAATGAAATCTAAGGTTTTTGTTCGTCGGATTTAATGGGCGTCGGTTTTTTCTTTTAGCTCTACTTGGAAGGAATTGGTACCCGTCCCCTCCTCCCCCCCCCCAACGGCTATGTTTAAGTTTCGGCAGTCGTGACTCCCTGTTGGTTTTCTAATTTTCCTTTTATTTTAAATCTAAATCTTTTAGCGTTATGTTAGTTCACCACCGCCCGGGAATTCTTTTAGTACCTACGTTTAAACGTAGCCGTTATTGAACGATTCCTTTTTTTATTTCTCTTTATCTAAAAATCTAAAGCTTCGATTACTCTTTTGGTTCTAAGCAGGAGTCACTGTTGCCTCCCAGCTTGCTTACAGCGGTGTGCTCGTTTAAGCGTTAGAGCCTCCCAATTAGTTTCCAGTTCAATTGGTTTAGCAGTGGTTATGTTTAAATGGAGCTGTTCACGACTCCCAATTAGTTTTCTGTCTTTATCACTTCAAGAGGGTCTCTCAACTATTCATTTTTTGAATTGCAATAGGGACCGGGAATAATTACTGCCTGGTTCATTAAGTAACATCTGCCACTAAATTTAGTCATTACTCAACCCTAGGTAATATTTCTTCTCTTTAGGCGCGCTCTGATATTTTGTGACTTTACCACGAAGTGGATTAACTAGGACGCGTGATTTTTTTCTTTTCCTGTTAGAGTTGTTTCGCTACAGGTATTCCTTCCAGTTAGTGCTCTGTTGTTGATATTCTGCTGCTTGCCCTTTGATTACATCAATGGGGAGTAAGTACTGTCTGCAAAGTGGGAAGCAATAGCTAGAGCGGACGACGGGCAGTATTTGCTCCCAAAGACTATTCTGGTTACTGTGACGGACATTTTTATTTTAAACGTTTTGACGTAAACGAGCGGTAAAAATTAAACTAATAGAAACTGACCACTTTGGAATTCCCCAGGAAAAACGACCGGAGCGAGGACGCCTGCCGCGGTCCACTTGGGACGCTCGACGGTTTTACACTCCGTCTCCAAAGTTTGAAGCTCCACGGAGCGCAACCTCCCCGAGCGGCGACTCGGCCTGTAGCCACCGCCCGCTCTTCTCTCCGGCTCCGCCACCCGTTTTTCCAGAGCAGCCCAAAATCCCGGGGAAGCGAACCCGCGCACAGCAGATACGCCGCGACACCAAACCTCCGGCTGTCCAGCTGCGCCGCCCCCGACCGTCGCTGCTGCGCCAACGGGAGCCTCCGGCCGACGCGGTGCCGAGCGCCCGCGACCCCGTCGGCCGCCGGCTCTGCCAGCGGCGCGGTCCGGCGAAATCCGCGACGCTGCCGAGTCTGCGGCGAGTCCGGGGCGTGTTTTTTTAGCGAAGGAAAATGCCGTTTCAAGTCTCAAGTCCGACCTGCAAGGAAAAAGAAAGCCCGCGTAACAAGGCTAGACCCGTTCCTGTCTGTTGCAGAACTTGTACCAGCGCTACATTCTGGACGGGACCGAATGACAAAGCCGAATGACAGCCTGCAAGAATCCTCCTCTCAGAGCTCTCTGGTTGCAAAGGGACTATTGTAGATCACCAGCAGTTGTAAGACACTGAGACTCCTACTTTTCTCCATCTGCCTCCCTCAACAGAAATAAGTCCCAAAGGACAGAAAACCCCAGGAAAGGGTTGAAACCAAACCGAACCCAAACCAAAAACCAAAACCAAGGAAAAACCGTCGGGGAAAAGAGCCCCAAAGCATCAGGAACTGTACCAAGCACCTTAAGTAACACTGAAGCGACTCGAACCAAAACAAGTGACAAAGCAGCTCAGGAGAGGTGCCAGGAAAGACAAATGAGTCCACACAGAGCAACGCCCGTGTCCTTCTGAGAGGACTAGGCAGGTGAGAGAAGGCCCTTTGAAGGCCCGTGGTTCTGAGAAGGCCACTTGTCACGCAGATTGATTCTGGTGCCTGGATGGGAAATGGAGGGGACTGAGGGGCACACGAAGGGGAGGGAGGAACTCGGACAGCTTACGGAGATGCCTGCGGTGCAAAGCCAAAAAGACGGCTGCAGGATGGCTCGGCGTCGGTGCCATCGACCCCCCGCAAAAGATGCTGTGACCCCACTTGGGGACGACAGCCTCTGGCCCCGGCGCCCCCGGGGCTGGGCAGAGGCAGCAGCGCTCGGCATAGCTGGTGGCAGGGGGCCCGACGGGGTGGAACGCGTCCCGGCAGGGCCTGGCCAGGCCCAGGAGCACATCTGGTCCTCGCTGAGGGGCTGGAGCCGATGGGGCCCTGAGGAGTACAGGGGTGGCCTGGTGTCCCCGGCCGCAGCTCTTCCCTGCCGCAGCCGCCTGCGCTCCTGTCCGCGCCCGAAGCCCCGTGCCCGCAGAGGCAGCTGGGTCTGGAGCTGCCAGCGCCAGCAGCCCCAGAGCAGAATGAGCTCCCTGAGCAGAGGCCGAGGCTCATATACCCCAGGCCCCGCCCCCGGGCAAGTGGTGGGGATGGGACACAAGGGGGGGCGGTGCCGGGGGGGGGGCGGGGTGGGGTGGGGGGGGTGGGCAGCAAGGCACACCAACGGGAGGGTGGGGCATGGGGCAAAAAAGTCACGCCCGGGGGGGGGGCGGTGCTGGGGTGGGGTGCAGAATAACAAAGGCAAACCCGGGAAGGGGAGGGGGTGGGGGCCGGGCAGGGCACGGCCACTGTCGGCGAGGCCATGGGGGGGGCGGTGCTGGGGCGAGGTGCAAAGCAGCAAGGCACTCCCACGGGGGGAGCGGTGCCGGGGCGGGGCACGGGGAAGCAGGGCACGCCCACGGGGGGGCGGTGCCGGGGCGGGGCGCGGAAAAGCAAGGCACACCCACCGGGGGGGGGGATCAGTGCCGGGGCGGGGCGCGGGGAAGCAGGGCACGCCCACGGGGGGGGCGGTGCCGGGGCAGAAAAGGCACACCGGGGGGGGGTCGGGGGGGGGGGGCAAGCAGGGCACGCCTACAGTGGCCAGTGCCGAAGAACAGCAGCAAGGCACGCTCACGGCGGGGGGGAGGCGCCGGGTGGATTTGGGGCCAGGCACACCCACCCTTAGCAAGGCCACCGAGTTGGGGATGGCATGGGAAAAACCCCACCTGAAGGCAGAGACAGGGGTATGGGGGGGCATAGACAGGTGCAGACGTGGTGCGCATCCTCACGGCTGCTCGATAGTCTCACCTTCAAGTCCTAGGAAGGGAAATGCGGTCACCAACACTCCTCGCAAAAAACAAGTTGCCATCCTGCAGGAAGTTCAGAATTCCGGGAAAATCCAGTGCACCTAGAACAAAACAGCACCAAAACTAGCAGTTAAAAAAAAGGCTGTGTGTTTTAAAACCCTCCTGTCACCCCTGAACACCCCCTAGGAAACTGCTGACATAAAAACAAGAAAAAAAAAAAGCCCAAGCTTCATCCCAGGGCACTTTCTACTGTGGGTGCTGCTGGACCCTGCCTAGTCCCAGAGTTCTTGCCTCGCATGTAAGAAGGAGCTTCCTGGGAGAGTTCAGGGCTCATCTACCCCAGGTCCCAACCACCACCCTTCCCAAAATCATAGGCAACTGGGTAAACTGAGACACGGAGAGAGGGGACCTAGAAATGCCAGTTTCACAAGCAATGAGGAAGAATGAAATCAGAGCTGGTGGGGTGCCAGAAAGGAAACGACATAGAAAGGAAAGGTAGAAGGTGACACTTTACAGGGCAATGCTAGCAAAAGAGCAAAAAGCTTTGGGGAACTAGACAGCCTGAAAGGCAGACAGAGGCAGGGACAGGCAAGGAGGCAGGCAGAGATCCAGAGAACCGGGGCAGGGATGGCCCTGGACACACACGAGGGGACACGTGGCTCCTGGTGACAACGGCAGACCTTCACCGCCCCGAGGCTTTTCTCTCTGTCTCTGCCCCTTCCTCCTCCACAGTGCCAGCTGCCTGACCTTAGGAGCAGGCGGTGGGTGACTCAATGCACTTCTCTCACGAGGTTTCCTGGACATGCAGCAGCTCACACGTGTGCAGCCAACAGAGGCGCCAAGGTCCTGGTGCTGTGTTATGGTGGCATTCTCTGTTGTGGATGGGTGGGAGGGATCCTTCCTTGCCACAGGGACCAGCTGGAGACAGTTGCCTGTGGAAGCCCCTTGGTTTGACTCCTCAGCCAGCTCCTGCAGGCAGGCATGCCCAGGCAGCCCCCTTCATAGCCCAAAGTAGGGCCAGCCCCATCATTAGCCTCAGTGGCCACACCTGCCCCAGCTGGAGCCCATCAGGAACAGGTGCCTGGGCAAAGCCCCACAGCACATGGCCCCCTCCCCGGCACCTGCCCACAGCCACGAGCTCTGCACCCAGGGGCTTGAATACCATCCAGGGGCACAGAGGAGGCAGGAAAAGTTTACTCACCTCTGCCCAGAACAAATCCTGGCACTGAGCTGGCTACAAGGCTCGGTGTGCAAACACAGCAAACGCAGCAGGAGAGAAGGGAAAAAGCAGGAGGAAGGTAGAGAAGAGGTGGGGGACAGGCAGCCAGTAAACGGGATGCTGCAAACAGGAGAGGGACAGGGAGCAGGACAGTAGCATAGAGAGAGGAGTACTGGGACACTGAGCAAAAAACCCAGGGAGAGATGGAGGAATACATAAGAGCGAGGAGGAGCAGGAGAGAGAGGCCAAAGGGACCAGCAGGACCACAAGGCAGGGACAAGACAAGGGACAGGGAAATATTGTAAAGCAATAGGGGAAAAGAAACAGAGGCAAGAACTAACACATAGGGTCAGGAAGACAAAAAGAGGGAGCCTTACAAAGACAATGTAAAAAGTGACACCATTTCCACCCCCGTCTTGACTTCCACATTTTCCCTGACTTCGCACCCCATCTCAGCCTCCACTTTCTTCCAGCCCTGCCTCTCCCCCTGGCTTGAGGGGAAGCCCCAGTGCAATCAGGAAGGTGTTAGGCTGTCCATCAGGCTCCCACAGCAAAGGGGCCAGGACAGAAAGCCATTGCTGGCCCTCCCCATCCCTGGGCAGCCCTTTCCCAGGCAGCAGAAGGAGCGGCAGGCAGGGCAGCAGAGGTGGACCGGGACACACACAGGAGAACGTGTGACTCACCCCAGCTCCTGGCACCAGCTCAGATCTTCAGCACCCCAACACTTTTCTCTCAACTCCCCTCCACCGCCAGGCTGGCCAGCAGCTCACACACACAGCCGATGCAGGCACCAAGCTGCCAGCAATGTGTGCTGGTGGTCTGCTCCATCATGGACAGCTCAGGGGGATCCTTCCTTACCACAGGGACCAGCCATTCCATTCTGGAGGTAGCTCCAGCTACCTCCTCAGCCAGTTCCCCTTTATCAGCTCCCTCAGGCAGCCCCTTTATAGCCCACAGGAGGGCCGGCCCTGTTATTAGCCCCACTGGCCACACCTGGAGCCCATCAGGAACAGGGGCCACAGGCAAGAACAAGCACCCAGGGACAAGGAGCTCTGAAGAGGGAGATGTAGGAAGAAAATGTAAAAAGCAATACTGCTTTTCCACTCTCCCACCCACCCCTGCCCTTGGGAAAGCCTGATGGAAACCATGAGACTTCAGGGTGTCCCTGCTGGGTGCCCCTCATTCCCCCTGATATCTACTGGTGATGGCATTTTGGGCCCAAGGAAGTGCCAGAGCGAAGTTTGGAATGCAAACAGTTTGTTTAAAACAGTTTGCATCTGGAGCAGCAGTTCTTGTAGTGGTGGGGGCAAGGCAGGTGCATGGAGCAGGGACAAGGGGAGGGGGACACAAAACATGGTAATGGGAGGCAGGTGCAAGGCACACCCATGGTGGGGGGGCGGGGGGGGGGAGGAAGGCAGGTGCACAGGGGGAGGATAGGGTGTGAGCTATGCACACCCATAAAGTGGGTACAAAAATCTGTCAGGGATAACCTGATTGAGGAAGATGAAGTTGACCTTGACAGCATTCCAGTATACCCTTGAAAAGACAGAAGAAGTGGATGAAGAATGTTGTAAACAAGTTTGAGGAAGTTATAAGAGATTGAGCAAGAAGAGACTGAGCAAGTAATACCACAGAGCAGAAACTTGGCAAGAGAACAGTAGGTACAGTGAGAAATACAGTAGGAGCTCCAGCCAATCATTATGTGAATGGAGGTGAATGGACAAAGCTATTGAGCGAATCATTTTAGCAGCCTTAGTGCATGAACAGGTGGACAGATAAGAAAGGTTATAAAAGGGTACGCTTTTTCTGCTGCACCATCTCAGCCATCTTGGTTTTTGCAACTTAATAAAGACTGCCTTCTTACATATACTCTTGTCGTTGTCCATCCCTACCATGAAAAAAAGCAGGCAAGGCAGGCCCATGGGAGGCAGGGACATGACAAGTAGGGCCAGGCACACACACGGGAGTCAAGGCCACAAAGATCGGGGTGGCATGGGAAAAACCCCACCTGAAGGCAGAGACAGGGGTATGGGGGGGGCATAGACAGGTGCAGATGTGGTGCACATCCTCATGCTACTCGATAATCTCACCTTCAGTCCTAGGAAAGGAAATGGGATCACAAACCCTTGTCACAAAAAACAAGTTGCCATCCTGCAGGAAGTTCAGAATTCCAGGAAAATCCAGTGCACCTATGTCTTGGTTTGAAAGACAGGTGTCTGTGGAGGAAGGCAGGAGCCTCCCTTGAAATGGAAAGTGCAACCCCCTTCCCTCCAAATTATTATAATTTTGAAATTAACGGGCGTTCAGGCAAAGATACGGGGAATAGGAATAACAGTTCTTTACTAATATATATATATATATATATATAAAACACAAGGCAGGGAAAAAACAAACAACCCACTGGTTTACACTGACAGAGTCAGGAATACAACCTGACACCCTGTTAGGGTGGCAGTAGCAGTCCGATAAGATGCTGGCTGCAGTCCTCCTGAAGCGATGGATGTAGTTCTGTGGAAGCAGCAATCAGGTAAAAGAGTCTGGTCTTCCTCCGAAGGTCCAGTGGTAGGTAGGTAGCTCTTGTCCTCTGGAACTCCAGTGGGGGGAAAAGCTCCTCTGGGAATCCACTGGAAGAAGGCTGCTAGGGTGTTCAAAATCTCTGTTTTTATTTGGCATGGACTGCTTGGCTCCTTCCCCCCCGCCCCCCCCACCCCCGGGCGGAGCATCTCACAATGGGATGGGGAGTCGTGAGGCAGTTCCTTGATGGGCCATTAACAGGAGATAGTCCAGGAGCGAGTTATCGATGAGTCAGGCGATAAGGCATTGTTGTGCCCAGTAACAGGAGATAGTCCGGGGGGGGGAGGCAGAGAGCACCGCCCCACCTGGTCTCAACAGCTCCTGAAGATGGTAATAGAATATTTTTTTCTTTTGGCACATTTTGCACTGTAACCCAGGACAACCTAGAACAAAACCACAGCAAAACTGTCAGTTAAAAAAGCTGTGTGTTTTAGAACCCTCTCATCACCCCTTAACACTCCGTATGAAACTGCTGACAAATAATAAAAAAAAAAAGCCCAAGCTGCATCCCAGGGCTCTCTCTACTGTGGGTGCTGCTGGAGCTTGCCCAATCCCACAGCTCTCACCTCGCCCAGAAGGAGCTCCCTGGGCAGAGCCCGGGACTCATCTACCCCAGGCCCCGCCCACTGCCTTTCCAAACATCCCCCGGGGAAGGGGCCGCCGCGGGGCACAAAGGTGAGAGCGTCCGGTGCGTAGCCCACTCACTGTAGGCGGTAGCAGGAGAGAG
The DNA here is from genome assembly GCF_034619465.1 of Leptosomus discolor. NCBI lineage: Eukaryota > Metazoa > Chordata > Aves > Leptosomiformes > Leptosomidae > Leptosomus > Leptosomus discolor. The sequence goes on from NW_028237820.1 coordinate 107,760, forward strand.
CGCGGCAGCGCGCACCCGGAGCTGCAGTACCGTCTTTTGGTCACAGGGTGGCAGCAGGGTGCGCGGCAGCGCCGCCGGGGCTGCATAACCGCTTTTTGGTCACAGGGTGGCAGCAGGGAGCGCGGAAAGCTCCGCTGGGCCTGCAGTACCGACTTTCGGTCACAGGGTGGCAGCAGGGAGCGCGGCAGCGCCTTCGGGACTGCAGTACTGCTTTTCGGTCACAGGGTGGCAGCAGGGAGCGCGGCAGCGCCTTCGGGACTGCAGTACTGCTTTTCGGTCACAGGGTGGCAGCAGGGAGCGCGGCAGCGCCTTCGGGACTGCAGTACTGCTTTTCGGTCACAGGGTGGCAGCAGAGAGCGCCACAAATCGGTGTCACCGCACACGCGCGTGTACCACGCCCCAGTACCCAACCCTAGTCAAATCGTGGTAGCAGAGCGCGCCGCAGGCGGCCGCCAGCGCGCATGCGCGTACCCCGGCCTGCAGTACCGCACACCCCCCACGCGCAGGCAGCACAAAGCGCCGTTTCACGCAGCACCCCCGTGCGGTCACAGCGGCGCAGCAGCACCTGCGTCTTTCTCTGACACTGGGGGTACAGGGGGACCCGGAGAGGGGTGGGGGATGACCGACACCAACGGCTCTCCCCGGCATAACCCACAGACGAGCACTCACCTGCCACAGCCCACGAGACAGAATCCATGCTCGATGCCTGCCCCCCGCCGGATCATCGACGCCGGCTGCCGCACAGCAGAGGGGTGGCAGGGCGTCCGCCAAAGGACGGTGCCATGGCTCTTGCTCGCACTCGGCTCTGCCACATTCCCCGTCTCGGACCACGCCCGGACGGGCTCCCCAGAGCAACAACTGCCCCTTTCCCCACCGGACAGCCGTGGCAGAAAGCTTGGACAGAGACAGAGCTGGCCCCGCGGGGCGAGAGCGCTGAGCCACCGGCAGGCAAACCTGGGGGGGGGGGGGGGGGGGGGGGGGCGAGCTGCTGCGCAGCACCGGACACTCACAGCAAGACATCGGGAAACAAAAGGCCCCAGCCATAGTTCAGCACATTAGAAGAACAACACAGAAGCAAGGAGAGGAATTCAATAGAACGAGGGACAGGAGAGCAGTCGAACTGAAGGAGACCAGCCCGAAATACAGACACATCCTCTACAAACCAGAGTGATTTGAATACTTAACACTCCATAGAAAGACAAACAGATACGATTTCCAACCCCTTCTTAGCAGAAAAGCAACTGCTCTTGCTCATGTTTGATGCCCTTCCTTAGAGCGCTGCTGCAGAACAAGGCTGTACACCCCCATCTAGATCTATGCTTACACCTGTCTCCAAAATACACAGTTGTTATTTGACTCTGCTCCTGCCCCACCTTGTTCTATCATGTCACATGATTAGAAACCAAGTACTTCAGAGCGCTCTGTCAAAACACAGGGAAGAAACTCAGTAACATGCAGCTGCCTCTGGCTTGGAAAGAGTTAGAGAAACCCCTGACCGCTTAAGTACACCTCATACATTACATGCTGTACTGATTCGGCAGCGAGTTTAAACCGCGTTAGTCATTCTGCCAATTATACAATTTTAACTTTCTCTAGAGTTTCATATATGACAGGAAAAGATCAGTGAAATAATAGATCCCCCACATGGTTTTACTCATTAAAAAGAAAAAAAAAAGAAATTCAAATCCCCAGGGCTGCAACAGGTAAGGCCACCGAACAGGACTGGCAGATGCACTAAGGCTTCTGGCTGTACCAAAGCACGCAGAGGAACATTTTTTAATCGTATCTCGACCGTTGCAACCAAGAATGTAAAGACCAGCGACGCCATCCACTTTTGGAACACTTGCTGTGCTTCAGTCTTTGGAAACAAATTGACTTTGCTGTTGTTTTGTTTTTCAAAAGAGGGCAAAAAGTCTCACTGCTCATGACTTCTACAGCCAAGCACACAGAGTCCGACAGGCAGTTCGTACAACGCAATTTCTTTGAAGGAGAAAGATTTCCATTCCAGGAAAATCCCTTTTCCAACTGAAATCAAAGTTACGCACTGCAGGACAACGGTCCCTGGTCCCTCAGCTTCGCTTCCAGAGGGCTGGGGATCCGCGTCCATCCTCAGCAGAAACCACATCAACTAACCTGATTACTCCTGCAGTTGCCACGTTCCTCCTCATCGCCTACAGAAAAAAAAAAACAAAACCCACACACACCGCTGACAGTGGTAGCTGTCACACGGGTCACCACAGACCTCCTCGAAACACCCTCCTCCTCAAAAGGAACGTGGTCTTCCGCTCAACTGCTCCGCACCGATTCCCGTGTTGGACACTGCAGCTGTCATCGCTTGCGGCCCCCCTAAGGTAGCAACAGACAGAGAAATACCGTCACGCTTGGGAGAAATCACCAGCCCCACGCTCCTCCTTGCTGCTCCTTAGCTCACCACCTCAAAAGCTCACCCAACTCCAAAGGCAGCTGCGTAACACCTGCACAAACGCACAGAAACGCTTGACCGAGCTGCCGCAGGATGCTCCGCTCTTGGACGCCGGCCCGGCTGACAACCGCCTCGCCTCCTCAGGCCGCTGGTCGGCGCGCAGCTTCGCCCCTCCGAGGCTATGTGCGTGACCTGCGAAAGCCAAAACAAAAGGCACGTGCTGAGATACCGCCCGAAACCACAGCCTGCCCGTGCCCATTCCCCTCTCCTCCTCCTCTACCTCGGCCGCCCACCCACCCTACCTCTGCCAGCTGCCGCGTTGAGGCTCCGGTACCACCTGTAAAACACAACCCATAAGGGATGCTTATAAACTTCACAAACGACACAATGCCTGAAAAGTAACTTCTCTGCTGCAGCCCACCAGTCCCAGCTCACCTCGCCCCAGCCACCCGCAGTGCCGATACCCTGCTTCGCTCGCTACTTCGTGCCTTTGGAATACAACAAACCTACCAAGACCTGTCAGCTGCTCACACAGCCATCGGCCGCATCTGCCCGCTGACACCGCGTGCCGACCCACCTTCTTATGGCAGCTCCCCCGCCCCTCCTCTAACCCTTTGGTGCACGGCTCGTCTCACTGCATCTGAAAACGGCATCGAACGAGTCACCCGGCTGCGGAGCAACAGCTTAACGGTTCCGGAGATCTCCTTTCCATGTAGGAATACCCTCTAGACTCCAAGAACAGCCAGCCAGCCATCACAGAAAACCAAAGCCAAAGCAACACCTGGCCCTACGCGTACGACCCTTAGCACCTTCCACCCCGGAAGTCAAATGCCACGGCCCCTGACGAAAAGATACGGCCGCGGCCGCAACCGCAACGGTGGACGCGCGAGAAGCCGGGCCCCAAGACCCAACATCCACAGGATGCGGAGAAGTCGTCGTCCCAGAAGAGGGCTCCGTGAGAACAGACCGCTCGACAGCGGATACCCCAGCGCATCCTGGACCACTCGTCACCTTCTCGGACACGAGACGTGCTGGACAGATCTGTGTGTGGAGCTTCTCGCGCGAGACGGGGAGCGCTCGGTCGGCGGTACCCCGGTGAGTCGAGGAGCACGAGACCCTCGGTGCGGCTACCGATGCGCCCGCCTACCGCAAAAGAATAAACCTCCGGAGCATTGAGACCTCATTAATGTGCAGTATAGCGCACACGGAACAAGCACCACCGACCGCCTCCTTACCACTGAACCCCTCAAGGAATCACAGCGGCGGTCAGCTGACGGAAAAACCATGGCGGCTGAAAGATCTAACACAGGCACCTTACAACCACAGAAACCGGTGCTAAACACACAACAGGTGAAAAACTACACGGAAACATAACTGCTGTGACCGGCACTACGACACGTCTCATCAGGCGCGTCATGAAAAAGTCAGAAACGGAGTCATGGGAAGGCTCGCGTGCCCGGGCCTACGACAGAAGACAGACCCTGGCTGGAGACTGTTACCAGCGCAAAGAACGCAGACCCTCTTCTCTGAGAAGTTCTGGGGAAGATGCCTTCTCGAGAAACTCTCAAGCTCCGTATACAGGCGAGTACAAGATGCTCACCCTAACCCTCGCTGGACAATTTCACCATCAGTCCTATTAAGAGAGAAAAAAGAGCATAGATCAAGACATCAGCAACTTACACAGCACACAGTAAAAACGGTGGGGAAAAAAAACAAGGTTCCATCTCCCATAGTCAGGAATTCCAGAAAAATGCAATGCATCTAAAATTTAAAAAAAAAAAATGGCAGGCTATTAAACCATTTTGCCACCCCCAAACCCTCAGCGGAAAACCGCCAGCCTGAAACAACAAAAACAACTGCATAAAAGGGTACTTCCTACTATGCCTACAGCCGAACCTCGGCCGGTCTCGAAACTCTTCCCTCACACCGACGCCTCCGCTTCTTGCCGTGAGCAAACCCCCGACGCCCGCGCAGCCCAGCCGGCTCCAAGAGCTGCCGCCAGCGACCAGACCAGCGGAGCGCCCGCACCGCAGCAGCCCCGGAGCAGAACGGGCTCCCTGTGCAGAGGCCAGGGCTCGTACACCCGGGGCCCTGCTCACCACCCTTCCTGCAATCCCCTGGGAAAGGGGCTGGGGCGACCCCCAGCAGACACAAGGGCGGCCGGAGGAGCAGCGGGGAGTTTCCTCACCTGCCTCCGTGTCACGGGGTACAAAGCACTGAGCAAAGACAGCGACCCGTACCGCAAAGGCCGATACCTGCTCTTCTACTGCAGGTATCTGCGGCACCAGCAACGTGACCGGGCAGGGAATTAAACTAACGGAACCGCTTTAACTGGGAGAATAAGGACACAAACCTGAGCCAGGTGCAGTCAGCAACATCCCCGGGGAGGAACCGGCAACCAAGTCCTCAGCGCTGCCCCTGGGAGACACAAAGAACGGCCAACTGTTGTCCACAGCGACGGCCACCCCTTTCCCCAGGCAGGAACCCCTCCTTCTGCAGGAGCTCCTGGAGACGCCCCCTCCTGCCCCAGACCATTGCCAACGGCACCCGTGCTTATGGGGCAATAAAGCACGTTCGCGGGTCAGCTTGCTGCTGCGAGGGCAGGGTCTGGGGTGGTCAGGGGCTACGGGACAGGTGCTGGAGCTGTGGGCAGCTGCATGGGGCGCGCAGGCCGGAGCACTTTTCCAGGGGGTGGGAAGGCCTCCAGGTGCCCGGAGGCAGCCATCTGCCCCTCTTCCTCCTTCCTCTCCACCAGCTCACAAAACCCCTGGGAGCTGCCCTGACGGGGCCCGACGTCTGCTGTCGGCACTCTCGGGCAGGCGTGCCCTAGCAGCACCATCCCCTGGGGCTGCGGCCCCATGACACAGAGCGGCCATCGCCATCAGCCTCGCTGGCTCCCTCCGGGGCTCCTCCGGCACCAGCCCGCAGCTGCAGCCATGGCCCCTTACCCCCGCTGTGTACCTGCTCCCCTGGACTCTCTGACCGCTGCTCAGCAAGTACAAAGGAGACAGAGCGAGGGTTTATTTGCAAACCCATCTAAGTGCGAGGAACACGCCTGCTCTGGGGCTCAGAGCCCGTCCACTCACCCTTCCCTGGGACCGCTCGGCAGTCCACGCTGGGGCAGCAGGTACGGAGAACGAAAACACAGCCATGGGGAGCTGGGCAGAGGAACAGAAAGAGAAAAATAAGGTGAGGGAGAGGAACTGAGGAGCAGAGAAAGAGAGGTACCGGGAAAAGAACAGAGAGGGGGAGACACAGATAAAGAAAGGACACAGAGTCCTGGTCTGTGGAAGGAAAATGGGGTCAGGGAGCCAGGCGAGGGAAAAGAGCACGCCCACCAGCCCTGTGCCCAGGGGGCAGCAGCGGCCTTTCCTCACGGGGAAGTGGCAGCGGGCACGGCGGCCCCATCCCACAGGCCCTGCAGCATCGCGCGGCCGTTACCGGCGGCGCCCGCCGGCAGGACAGCCTGCTGCTCGCCGGATGCAGCGCTGAGCATGGCGCCCGAGCCGGACGCCCGCAGGCAGCCATGCGGCCCTGGCAACGAGCCCACAGCTCGTGCGGCGGCTGTGGCGAGGGCTGGGCCGTGCCGCAGGAGCGGGGGGCCATCACTCGACCCCCGCAGCGCAGCACCTCCTCCCCTGGGCTCCCTCACAGCCCCTCGCCTGCTGTGAAGGGACTGCAAACGCAGCTGGGAGGGCAAAGGAGACTGCGAACGTTTCTTCAGTCACGCAGGTAGCGGATGCAGCGAGAGCGCCTGAGGCAGGGAACAGGATGGCGAGAGAAAGACAGGGACAGGGAGCCCGACAGGTGGAGAAAGAAGCAGCAGGGAGAGAAGAGGAGAGGCAGCAGATAGAGGGAGAAGGGAGCAGGGCAGAGACCGACAAAGGAGGACGGAGACGCAGGACAAAACTGGGACAGGCAGCACGACAGAGAGGAAGGAAAGAAGAACAGGGGCAGGAAGCTGGACCGAGACACATGGAGAAAGACAACAAAGAACAGGGCAGAGAGGGAGGATGAAACAACAGGGACAGGGAGCCAAGACAGCCAACAATGGAGGGAAGGGGCGGGGGTGGGGGGAACAACAACACGGTACAAACCACAGAGCTACACACTACAGGTGGAAGAATTAAAAAATAGAGCCGGGGAGCCAGAAAAAAAAAAAAAAAAGCTGGAGAGCAAAAAGTATAGCGATTCATACAAAAAGGGAGGGAATATTAAAATAGCGTCATCAGGGAGCCAGAGAAAGCGAGACGGAGAAAGGACAAAAGCAACAGGCTACAGGGCAGAGAGGGAGGAACTCATGAGCAGCAACAGAGCTCCGGCCAGAGAGAGACGGAAAAAAGTACAAGACTGCAGGGGCTGCAGGGCAGAGAAGGAAGAATTGACCAACAGGGACAGGGGACCAGACAGAGCGTGATCGAGAACAGAAAAAACCAGCAGCGGGCTACAGGGAAGAGGAATTCAAGAGCAGGGACTGGGAGCTGGACAAAGAGACAGAAAAAAAAAAAAAAAAACACGAAACAGTGATGGGCTATGAGACAAATAAGGAGGAAAGAAAAAACAGCAGCAGGGAGCCAGACAGAAGAGACTGAGAAACACAGACAAATAGCTTGGGGCTATGGGACAGAGAATGTGGAATGAAAAGGCAGAGAGAGGGAGCCAGACAGAGAGCAGGGGGAAAATCCAGACAGGCTACGGAGGGGCAGAAGAAGGAATTAAAATCTGGGGACAGAGAGCTGAACAGAGAGGGATGGCGACAGCAGGGAATAGCAGCGGATGCAGGAGTAAGAGGGAGAAAATAATCGATAGGGACAGGGAGCTGGATACAGAGGGTCAGAGAAAGGTGAAAATAGGGGTAGGGTAGAGGGCAGAGAGTAAGAATTAAAAAATGGGGGCACTGAGACACAGAGATGGAGAGAAGAAAAAAGCAACAGGCTACACAGCAAAGGAGGAGGAATTAAAAAACACGGACAGGAAGTGCGAAAGTGAGAAGGGGCTGGGGGGGGTGGGGTGGGCCGGGGACTCCAGGACACACGACTCCTGACAGGCAACAGGACAGAGAGGGAGGAATTAAAAGGGAGGGACTGGGAGCTGGGAGAGGGGGAGAAAGAAAAAGAATCACGGCACACTACAGGGCTGAGAAGGAAGAAACTGAACAGGGACAGGGAAACGGCCAAAGAGAGCCCAACGAAAGAAAATGTGCCGATGGGCTACAGGACAGAGAGGGAGGAGTGAAACAACAGGGAGCCAGAGCCAGGCACAGAGAGATCGAGACAGAAAAAACAGCCAGGAGCAACGAGGCGGGGCAGGGGTGGGGGGAAGCTGCGAGGATCTGGAGCCAGACAGAGCAACAGCAAAAGAAAATGACAACGACAAGCTCCAGGGAGGAGCGGGAGGAATGAAAAGACAGAGATGAGGGGCCGGACCCAGTGTGACACACGCAGGAAGCACAGCAACAGCTGGAGGGCAGAGAGGGAAGAATTAAAACACAGGGACAAGGCGCCAGAGGTGGAGTGGGGAGACAGATAAAGGGGGAGAGGGCAGACAGAAAGACAGGCTACAGGGAGAAGCAGGAGGAATTAAAGAAATGGGATCCACAGCCGGACAGAGAGAAGGAGAAAGCAGCACAATCACCACAGGCTACAGGGCCCAGAAGGAAGAAACTGAAAAACAGGGAAGCGGGAGCCGTCCAGAGAGAGATATGAAGAAAGGGAAGATAGCGGGGAGCCGCCACACGGCAGCAAGGGAAGGATTAAAAAGATGGGGCAGGGAGCCGGACAGGGAGCGATGGAGAAAGAAACAAAGCCCCTTGATGGGCTACAGGACAGAGAGGGAGCAACTGAAGACTCGGGGAAAAGGAGCAGGACAGAGAACGGAAAACCAGTGACGGGCCACAGGGCAGAGGGAGGAACCACATATGTGGGGAGAGGCAACTGGCCAGAGAGAGATGAGGACAGACAGATAACAGCAGTGGGCTACAGGGCTGAGAGAGAAACTGAAAAACGGGGACCGAGAGCCGGGAACAGGAGACACGCAGAAACACCAAATCGCAACAGGCCACAGGACAGAGAGGGAAGAAATAAACATCTGGGACCAGGAGCAACCTACAGAGAGACGTCAGGAAACGGAAGTTTCAAGAACAATGCATACGAGGCAGAGAGGAAGGCATTTTTAGAAGTGGGTCAAGACAGGGACAGGGAGCCCAACAGAGACAGAGAGAACAAGAAAGCAACAACGGGCTGCGAGACAGACAGGGAGCAATTGAAAAATCCCAGCAGGGAGAGACGGCAAAAGGAATGAAATCGCAACACGAACTTCGAAAGCGACAGGCTGCAGGGCAGAGAGGGAGGAATTTTAAAAAATCCGGATCTTGTGCTGGACCAAGAGAGACCGAGCAAATAAAAATGGTGAGGCCTAAAAGGGCACACAGGAAGGAATTAAACAACAGGGACAGAGAGCCAGACAGAGAAAAGTCCTGACAGGCTTCCAGAGAGAGAGGGGAATTTAAAATTAGAGACCAGGAGCTGGACAGAGAGAGACTGAGAAAGGGGAGGGGGAAAAAAAAAAAAAAAAAAAAAAAAGACAGGGGCGGGCAAGGGGGAAATCACAGCACCATGTGAAAGACAGGGGGCCAGGGGAGGGATAGGGAGGGCCTGGGACACACAAGTGGGGCGATGGGGCCCCGAGGGCCCAGGACTCACCGCATCCCTTGTTCTCAGTGCTGCCAGGAGAATTTGCCCATTCAGACGCTTCCTTCTCTTCCTCTCCTCCCTTCCTCTTCTGCAGCTCCGGTCACATGGTGGTTCTCCACCTAAAAGATTACATGGCTGTCTCAACTCTTGCGAGACAAGGCTTCCTAGACATGTAGCCTCGCTCGTTCATGCATCACACGGCCGTACCATGCCATGGGTTACGCACATGGACTCTCCGCTTGCCTGCGGCGGGAGGCAGCTGCCGGCCGGCCGGCCTCTGATTCCTTCTTCTTTCTCTGGCCTCTCCAGCTTCAGCCGCAGCAGCTCCTGTCCACTGCCCACAGCCAGCAAGTGCTCCGCCCGCCCCTTTTTGCCCCCACGCCGCGACGAGAGCGAGGTCAGGCAGAGACAACCCAGGCAAGACCGAGGCGGGTGCAGACAACAGCATCCTCAGGGGAGGAAGGGACACCTGTGCCCTCAGTGCAGCCTCTGGGAGACAAGGAGAATCAGTGACCATTATGACCGTAGATCATCCCCGGCCAAATCGCCTCCTTCCACAGCAGCTTCTGGAGATGCCACTTTTTCCCTGCACTGCAGTTAATGGTATCCACGTTAAGGCAGAATCAAGTGCATCCGAGGGCCAGCTTGCTGCCATCACAACAGGATGACCTGGGGAGACAGGCTGCAGGGGAGGTGCTGGAGCTGGGGGCAGCTGCGCGGGGCCAGCGGGGCCGGGGAAGGCTCAAGGGGAGCTCTGGCGAGTTGGGAAGGCACCCGGCGCCTGGAGGGGCGTCCGCCTCCTTCCCCTCTTCCCTCCCACCAGCTCCCGGGAGCTCCCCGGGGCTGCCCGCCGCAGCACGGGCCTTGAGGCTTCCCGTCCCGCCACCCCCGGCGGCCAGCGGCCAGCAGAGACTCCCGCACCCGCCGAAGGAGCTCGCTCGCCTCACCGCCGACCTCGCCCCTCACCCGCCGCCATGCTGCTCTCGCGCACCGCGCATGCGCGAGCCGCCGCCGGCGCGCCGGAAGGGCCACGCCCGGCGCGCGACCGCCGCGCTGCGGGACCGCGCTTTGGCCGCGCGGCAGCAGTGCCCGCCGGGCGGCGCGTGCCCGGGGCGGCCCCGGCACTGCAGCCCCGCGCGTTGCGCGCCGAGCGCCCGCCGGCCCCGCGCCCCTGGGGCGGGAGGACACGCCCCCGGCGGGGCGGGAGCGGGGAAGGGGCGGGTCTGAGCTTGGGCTGGGGGCGAGGGGCAAGTCGGGGGGTGCAGGCGGCACCCGAGGGGCGGTGGGAGGGCGGTGCCGAGCATGGTGGGGCGGAGGGGGCACAAGGTCGGAGGGCAGGGGGTTCGGGGGAACGTCCCGCAAAAACCTCGCATGGGGCAACATCTCCATGGGAATCACTTGGGGGGGGGGGACGGGACGGGGGGACGGACGACAGGGATGGGGGGGGGGGGGGGGGGGGCGGGCAGAACAGCGGGGAGGAGACCCTCTGGGCCCCGGACTCTCCCCACCGGACAGCCCCGGCTGCAGCACCCGCGGGTCCCCGCTGGAGACAGAGCCAGGAGCCTCCGGCCGCAGGGCTGGCGCCGCCGGGCGAGCACGCTGAACGGCCGGCAGGCAAACCTGGGCAGGGGGAGCTGCCGAGCAGCACCAGACACAACACGGCAGCTCAAGAACAAAAATCCCAAGTTATGTCTCAGCATATGAGAAAAGTAACACAGGAGAAAGCAGAAGAATTCAGTGAGAATGAGGGATAGGATAGCAGTTGAGCTAAAGGAGGTCAGCTCAAACTACAACACATCTGTTCAAAGCCAGAGCCATCGGTACGCTTAAAAAAAAATTAAAAAAAAAAATCAATACTAAGACTCATCAATACAATTTTGAAAGCATTCTCAGCATAAAAGCAAACACCCTTGATAGTGCTGGAAAACGTCTCGTCCCTTTCTCACAGCACCCCTGGGGGGAGATACACCCCCCACCCCCCCCCACCCGTGAGACCGCAGGAAGACCTCGTACCATCCTCGGACTCACCACAACAGCTACAGCCCTTGCGCCGCCGCCGCTGCTGCTGCACGTCTCGCTTGCTCAGTCAATAAATCTGCAGAGTGAAGTGTAAAACTCTAAATAAACATAACAAAGTCATGTTTAAAACGTTCTTTAAAGAAAGAACAAATCTCAGTCGTTCACTTTATACCGAAAAGGCACGTGGATGTTCATGTACATCCAACAACAATGCTCACACTACCAAAGTATTTGATTTGATGTTTGCGTTAACTGCACTCACCCAGCTGCAAGCAGATACCATTAAATCACCTGTCTCCAAAATACACCGTTCCCATCCGACTGGGGGGTTTCTTGTGCATTACACCATTAGGAGGGACATCTGGGCAGCTGCACCGCCCAGGAGAGATGCCACCCAATGGCCAGGGAAATGCACCACCGAAAGCCAGACAGAAATAAAGTACTTTGGAGTGCTCCCTCCAAATATGGGGAAAACCACCCATAACATTCAGCAGCCTCTCTTTTTAAACACATAGAAGAAATACCAAATTGCTTAAACACCCTCTTCAATCGTACCCTGAAGCTCGCGGGCGGTTACAGTTTAAACAAGGCAAGTCCATTTGTATATTACACAACATGAACTGTTTGGGGTTTTTTCCTATCAGAAATGAAACTTATAAAAAATTAGTAAGATAAGAGATCCCCATACTATTTTACTTTGGGGACACACACACACACACGACACACACACAGATGGGACCATGACGGACAGGGATGACGACACAATGCAGAAATCAACCACCCAGTTCTGCAATGCTTAAGGCTACCAAACAGGACTGGAAGATTTGCCAGAGAGAGGTGGGGGGAAAAAAACCACCAAACAAGCAAAAAAACCCCAAACAACAAAACAAAACAACACAACACAAAAAAAAAACCAACCCACGACCTTGATTGCTCTTAGTACAGATGTCAGTATCTCAGTCAGGTTTTCACGTACCCCTATGAGATATTTTAAACACTTAAGGACTGAAAAAGGAGAAAGCTTTTATCTGGAACACAGTCCATTTCTTCAGAACATCCAAACTCTGACGCACAGTTTCTTTCCCCTTTCAGCACCATACGATTCTCACAGAATCGTTTCTCAGCAAGCACACAAAACAGAAAGCTACGCACGCTCTCAGGAAGAGCAAATAAACGGAGGGGAGTACACTTCACACAGGCACAACGTGCTCCAGAACAGACCTTATTTTGAGTGTTTCTGCTGAAGCACTTCCTATCAAAACTAGAGAAGGAGAGCTGGCACGTTCTTCACGTTCACTTTAAAGTCCGTACTACAAGTACCTGGGGAAAAACGCAGACGCACGGGGCAGACGTACCTTGTCCTTGTAGGCCACTCGGGATCCTCTGGGCCAGTCTTGTACCTCCAGGGCAGAAGAAAGGGTCACCATGGTGAAATGATGCCAGTTGATAGTCTGCTGAGAGAGGAAAAAAAAAAAAAAACAAGCCACCTTTTAGCACAAAGCGGGCTAGGAATCGAAAGCTTCCTATTTCGGCGAAGGTTTGCAATGACTACAACCGAGTGGAGGAAAAAGCATTTTGCATCATCTTTGGTACAGCTGTTGAGACAGGCCACTAGAGATTTTGGTTTTCATAGAAAACTGGGTGCTTTCTGTCTTTTTTTTTTTTTCTTTTTTTTCTCCTTCTGACTCATTGGCAGCTTCAGTCTCACCAGAACTCCCTTCCTTAGATCGACACAGATAACTACGCACCTTTTCTCAAGCCTACATAGAGCCAGGGTTTCCTCACCCTAGACATCCCAAATCGAATACTATCCTTAAAATGTACAGCGACCCACCTGCCCTTGTCAACTGCCTCCTTGCAGAAACTGCCCCTTCACAGCTCGTCCCCGTCTCAGCGGATTGTCCTGCTGGAGGATGAAGTGCAGAAGATGCGTATCCCCACAGCATTTGTCTGTGAGGGTACATGTTCAGAAATACTCTGAATCTGTAAGACAGACAGGTGTAATTTCTGCGATTTCAATCATCAGAACTCAATTGTGAGGAAACAAACTAATGTTTAAATGAAGGGTCTGTACGCTACAGTCCTAGGAGAGGGGCAGGGGGGAGAAAGGCATTACAAATTGGAAAAAAAAAAAAAAGGGCATGATTCGGAGCTCCCAATCATGACGGAGCGGTGGGGACAGTAACAAAAGCAAAGACAAACAGCAGCAACGTTAAGTGAAATCCAGCTTTAATTCTGATCACATCTTTAAGAGACTCCCCAAGTCTATACCTCAGTCCTACGAAGGACTAGTCCTTTTTTTTGAAGGACAAGTTGTTTTTTTTTTTTTAACACATAAAAGTCCCAGACTGAGGGCTCCACGGAATAGCATGTGGACTGAACCACAGGACAAGCAGTCATCAACACTCTAATGAAAAAACCAAATCGACTATAAACCAAGTTTAAACATCACTGTCCATCCTGTTTCTTTGGTTACATTTCTACCGGCATCTAGGTGCTCAAGAGTTCACTGTCCTCACACCACAGGTTACTGACAATGTACTCGGGCATCTAAAAATAAAAAGCCATCTCCACCCCACCCATAAAATCAGGGTGAACCACGAGAAGAGAAACTCTCAAGGCGGCAACAGGCAGCTCTGCACTTACCACGGAGGAAAGTCTGTTCCTCGGCCCGGAAAAAAAAACACTCTCGACTCCCAAGGGACCTCCCGGGGAACGAACCGTGCTCCATTAACGGCGTTTTGTCCCCAGCTTCTCTGCCCCGGGCTTGGGTGGGGAGGGGCGGCGGGGCCCTTCCACTCGCCCTGGCCCCTCCGCGCTCCCCCAGCCCCACGTGGGCCATCGCCCAAGCACCGACCGCATCCGCCCGCGCGGGATCTCCCTCGTGGGACGCGGAACGCGACGCCGGGAAGAGGCGGCGGAACAGGAACCTCTTGGTCAGGTCGCCCGGCCAGCGGCGAGAAGACCGAGCCAGGTTCTGCCCGAGGGGCCGGGCAGGGCCCCCTGGAGCCCCAGCCGGCCCGTTTCCGTCCCCTTTGCCCGGCACTGAGCAGGCCCCGCCGCCCCGCCCCAGACACCGGCGAGCACCGCCCGGCCCGCTCCGGCGCACCGGCAGGGCAGCCCAGCAGCGCCGCGCCCCGGGACCGCCGCTCCCGCCGTGCCGCGAGAGGCGCCTGCCCGGCTTCAGGCCCTGCGGGGACACCGCCCTCCCCACCCTCCCCCCCACGGCGCGGCTCCCCCCCGCTTCTTCCCACACGGCGCGGCTCCGCCCGCAGCCTCCCCCGCCCCGCTCCGCGCCTCCGACACGGGCCCCGCCGGCCTGGCCGCCCGCCTCACGGCTTTCCCCGGGACCCACCGGTCGATCGCCCGCTCCCCACTCACCCGCTCCCCCGGCGGAGCCCGAGCCAGAAGAGCCCCAGCCGCAGCCCCAGCCCCGCAACGTTCGGTGACCGCGCCGCTCCTGCCGCGACTCGCACTGCCGGGCGGTGCACCGGAGAGTGCAGGAAGCCACGCGCCCCGGAGGGGCGGGGAGAGAGGCGGAAGTGACGCTTCCGGCGGCGCGACAGGATGCAGGAACACGCGCCCACCAGAACGGGGGATGCGGCAAAGCGCGCCCCCTGCCGGGCGGGGGGAGCATGGAAGACACACCCCTGGGCGGGCGGGAGCACCGCTGGGCAGCGCCAAAGCACGCGCACCAGGGGCGGGAGGAGGGAGCGGGACGGCACCTCCGGGCGGCCGGCGACCAGGAGACCCCGCGCACCCGCCGAAAGGGATGACTCGCTCGCCTCACCGGTGGCCTCGGCCCTCCCCCGGCGCGCCGCCGTGCTGCTGCCGGGCACGCGTTTGCCCGGCACGCGCTTGCCCCGCCCACCACCGACGCGCCGGAGGGGCCGGAGCCGGCGCGCGAACGGGCAGAGGGCGAGGGGCGGAGCGGCAGCGGGGCTGCCTTACCGGGAGGCAGCAGACGGCGCCAGGCAGCCCCCGCGGTGTCGCATGGCCGCTGCGGGCGAACGGCAGCGTGGAAACAGCGAACGACACCGCGGGTCGGGGCTGCAGTACCTGCCCCTGGCCGCATGGTGGCAGCAGAGCGCCGCAAAGCGAACTGAAACGCGCAGAAAGCCCATTTAAGAAGCGCGGGCTCTGAGGAAATCCGGGGGCGATGGACAGAAAAGGCAGCGAACGTGCCCCTCCAGCCCGTATCCGGGGCTACACTCCAACAGCTGCCCTGTCCCCCGATGACCCCTCACTAGCCAGGGAGGGGCGTCGAGAAAAGGGGAGGAGACCTGCGGGTCGAAGTGAAATCGGGTTTAACGAGACAGCACCACTACCAACAGAGGCATGCAAAGTTACACTGGGCCAAATGAACGTGCAGCAGCCACGATCGACAGGAGAGGGGTCCTCGGGAGCAAGGAGAAGCAGGGAAAGGAGAGAGCCCTGCAGGAGCCCCGCGGGAGATCCCCTTCCTCAGCAAACCTTCCCCCTTTATACTGAGCATGACACAGTGGTCTGGGCTACACCTGTAGCTGACTCAAACTGCTAACAGCCTGCTGAGCATTGCTGGGCTGTGATTCTGGACCAGCCAAACCGTGACGGCAAAACACAGACAGGCAAGGCTGTAGACAGAAACTTTTAAAAGCGATGGGGATTAAGGAAATAAGGGAAAAAAATAAAAATAGTAATGGAGAAGTAGAAAGAAAAATCTGTAAAGCAAAGGCACTGAAGAAAAAGAAAAAGTTAAAACTTAAGATATCAAAAAGCAAAGAGTAGATGTAGAAAATACAGTGTAAGCAATAGGGATTAGGGAAATAAAGGGGAAAGATATAAAAATACAGAAAGTGACAGCCAACAAAAATGGAGACAGAGAAAGAAAAATTTAAAAGGATGGTGGTGAGGAAAGATAAGGCATAATTAAAAAATAAAGACAGGATGTGGGATAAAAGTAGATAGAAATCTTTAAGAGCAACAGGGTACAAGAAACAGAAATAATTTAAAAATAGGGTCGGGGAGGTGGATAGAAGAAAATTGAGGAAGAATTTTTTTTTTTTTTTTTAAGTGAGAGCATACAGGACAGAGAGAGGAATTAAAAAGGAGGGACAGGGTGCCAGAGGGAGGGAAAATGAGAAAGAGAAATTGCAATGCAGTGAGGCACAAGAAACACGGGAAAGCATTAAGAAATTGGGAGAGGGAGCCAGAAAATGGGACACCATGAACAAGAGAGGGCTGGAGAGGGGGACAAGGGTGTAGAGAGGAGAGCTGAGAGATTGCACCAGAAAATAGGGACCGAGAGACAAATCGGAGAGATGGGGAGTGAGGCAGAAGGGACTGATGAGACAGAGGCAAAACAAGGGCCGGGGACAAATTCTAAAGCAACAGGGAAAAAGAAACATAGGCAAGAAATTAAAAATAGAAACAGGGAGCCAAATAGAAACACATGTAGAACAAATATTTCAAAAAGCGATGGAGTACGGGAAACACAGGCAAGAAATAACACATGGGGGCAGGGTGACAGATGGAAGAAGCAAAACTGAAGAAGTGGTTGGGTAGAGGACACAGAGGGAAGAATTAAGAACTAGAGTCAGGGAGATGGACAGAGGGAAAAGCAGAAAGAATATTTTAAATGTGAAAGGGTACAAGAATTAAAAGAATAGGTATATGGACCTGCGTAAAGGGATGCAGGCAAAAATGTGAAAAACAACAAGATACGAGAAACAGGCAAGAAATTAAAATTAGGTCAGGGAGGGGGAGAGCAAGAGAGAGGTTGCAAGAAAATTTAAAAAGCGACTGGGTTCAAGAGACTTAAGTGAGAAGTTAAAAGACAGGAACGGAGAGGTAGAAACTTTCAAAAGCAATGGGGTACAAGAAACATGCAAGGAGGAAAAAACAGGAACAGAGAGCCCAGTAGAAGCAAACTGCCATGGGTTGACCTTGGCTGGCTGTTGAGTGCCCACCAAGGTGCTCCATCACTTCCTTTCCTCAACCAGAGGAAGAAAATACAACAAAAGCGCTAGTGGAAACCCACCACACTTCCCACAATCAACAGGGACCTGGATAAATGGAGGCAGGGAGAGAGGGAGACCTAGAAATGCCCTTTTCACAAGCAATAGGGCAGAATGAGAACAGAGCTCGTGGGGTGCCAGGAAGGAAAAGACAGAGAAAGGAAAGGTAGAAGGTGACACTTTACAGGGCAATGCTAGCAGAAGAGCAAAAAGCTTTGGCAAACTAGACAGCCTGAAAGGCAGACAGAGGCAGCGACAGGCAAGGAGGCAGGCAGAGATCTGGAGAACCAGGACAGGGATGGGACTGGACACACGTGAGGGGACACATGGCTCCTGGTGCCAACGGCAGACCTCCACCACCCCGAGGCTTTTCTCTCTGTCTCTGCCCCTTCCCCCTCCACTGCCTCACCTTAGGAGTAGGTGGTGGGTGACTCAATACACCTCTCCCATGAGGTTTCCTGGACATGCAGCAGCTCACATGTGTGCAGCCAACAGAGACGGCAAGGTCCCAGTGTCATGTGCCGGTGGGGCGCTCTGTTGGGGATGGCTGGGAGGGATCCTTCCTTGCCACAGGGACCAGCTGGAGACAGCTGCCTGTGGAAGCCCCTTGGTTTGACTCCTCAGGCAGGCGTGTCCAGGCAGTCCCCTTCATAGCCCAAAGCAGGGCCAGCCCCATCATTAGCCTCACTGGCCACACCTGCCCCAGCTGGAGCCCGTCAGGAACAGGGGCCTGGCCAAAGCCCCACAGCACATGGCCCCCTCCCTGGCACCTGCCCACAAGCAGGAGCTCTGCACCCAGGGGCTTGAAAACCATCCAGGGGCACAGAGGAGGCAGGAAAAGTTTACTCACTCCTGCCCAGAACGACTCCTGGCACTGAGCTGGCTACAAGGCTCGGTGCCCAAATGCAGCAGGACAGCAGGAGAGCAGGAAAGAGAAAAGTAGGAGGAAGGTAGAGAAGAGATGGGGGACAGGCAGCCAGCAAACGGGATGCTGCAAACAGGAGAGGGACAACAGTATAGAGAGAGGAGAGCTGGGGGGTGGATGGGAAAAGATGGAGGAATATGTAAGAGACAGGGAGCAGGAGAGAGGTGGAAGTAACCGAGGTCTAAAGTGATAGGGGAAAAGAAACAAAGGTAAGAACTAGCACATAGGGTCAGGGAGATAGAAAGAGGGAGACATACAAAGAAAACTTAAGAAGTGACATCATTTTTCTGCCCTCCCACCACCTCTTGACTCCCACATTTTCCCTGACTTCGCACCCCATCTCAGCCTCCACTTTTTTTCCAGCTATGTCACACACATACACACACACACCCCAGCTTGAGAAAAGCCTGGCAGAAGCCCTGGTGCCCTTGGGAAGACGGCAGCGTGCCCAGCAGGATCCCACAGCAAAGGTGCCAGGATAAAAAACTATCGCTGGCCCTCATGGTGTCTGGGCAGCCCTTTCACAGGCAGCAGAGTGGGAAGGAGCGACAGGCAGGGTGGCAGAGATGGATGGGGGCACACACAGGAGAATGCGCAACTCACTGCAGCTGCTCACATGGGCTCAGACCTTCAATGCCCCTCCACGGCCAGGGACTCGCATGTGCGGGTGATGCAGGCACAGATTTCCTGACATAGTGTGCCAGTCATCTGCTAGGGGATCCTTCCTTGCTGCAGGGACCAGCCCTTCCGTGCTAGAGGCACCATACTCCCTCCTCAGCCAGTTCCCCTTTACTAGCTCCCTCAGGCAGAGCATTTATAGCCCACAGAAGGGCCAGTCCTGTCTTCAGCCCCACTGGCAACACCTGGAGCCCATCAGGAACAGGGGCAAGAACAAACACTCAGGGACAGGGAGATTGGAAGAGGGAGATACAGGGAGAAAATGTAAAAAGTGATGCTGCTTTTCCACCCTCCCATCCCTTGGCTTTGGGAAAGCCCTACGGAAGCCACAGGGCTTCAGGGTGGATTGTCCATGATGGGATTTTGGGCCGAAGGAGTTACCAGAGCAAAGTTCACAGTGCAAACAGTTTATTGGTGGTGTGCATTTTGAGCAGCAGTAGTTAGGGAGATGGGGACAAGGCAGGTGCATGGGGCAGGCACAAGCACGGGACAGGATCAAGCAGGGGGCAGGCACAAGGCACACCCACAGGCAAAACCTCACTTAGGGAAAAACCATGCAGGAAGAGGAAGGGGCATATACAGATCCAGAGGTGATGCGCATCCTAACACCTGCTACATAATCTCACCTTCAGTCCTATTCAGAGAATTGGTGTCAGCAAAACTAGTAACAAAAACAAGGATCCAATCTGCATAAAGTCCAGAGTTCATAGTCACAGTTGAGACCAAGTGCAACAGGGCCACACAGTGCGACGCACTACCATGGGCGATACAGAGCTCTACAATACAACACATGCTTAGGCCACAGTCGAGACCAAGCGCGATACAGAGCCATGCAGGACAATGCCGTCTTACATCACAGTGCAGGGCCACATGAATACAGAACCTTGCAGTGCTGCAATGCAGGACAAATACAACACCCTTCCATACAGTGTCATACAGAACACCACACTGCAACACCATGTCAGGTGGCTGTCACTGTAAATACTGAGCAATGCAATGCAAAACCAGAACAGCAGATGCATGACAAGTTGGACTCTAAAACCTAAACCCATATGAACGCAGCCATGCAATCCTGTCTGGGATCTAAATGGAAATATATTTTTCAAGAGCAGATCGTTCCAGCACAGATGCCTCCACAAAGGTAACCCTCCAGAAACATCTGCAATGCAAAATAGACTTTTGGCTCCCATGACAAGATGGTAAGCGCTTGACATGCTCTGTATTGAAAAGGAGAGGCACTCAAGACATTACCATTGCATGTACCAAGTGCAGAGGGCCCATGGGGTGAACCATAGAGAGATCTGTAGAAGGCACTGTATAGGAAGTGTAGCACAGACTACGCAAATGACACTAGGCCACGGACGCAGGCTAGAACGGCCCTGCTTGGCCCCCGTTCGCATCCTGAGGAATGGACCCTGGGTGCTCTAGCAACCACCGGGAATAACAGACCCCAAAGGGCCATCTCTATAACTCCAAATTTAAATTCCCTGCTGGCCCCAGTCAGCCCACTTTTGCCTCTTGACTTACAGTTCAGAGGGCAGGGTCCAGAATCTGGAGCACATGAACTAATGGGGATGCTCCTGCATTCAGCAGGTTGCTCTTCATGACCTGCAAGACAGAACTCCACCCATCACAGCCGCAGGGGCCAGCATTCACCTCTAAAGCAATGACACCTGCCTCAGAAGCACTACTCCCAGAAAGTGAGATGGGATGTCCAGCATCGCCAAAAAAAAACCAGAGGAAAAAGCATATGCTAAGATACAGGCCAAACCCGCAGCTCTTCCTCTCTCCCCCTCTTTTACCTTGGCCGCTCGACCGCCTGGAGTTACATTCTTCCATCTGCCCGCCACCTTTCCAACTCAAACAACAGGGTATGATTATAGCTACATCAATAATATGACATCCCAAAAACTGCTACTTCAGCACACCGGTCATCACTCACCTTGCCAGAATCCACACCATTGTGGATCTCTCACTTCAGACATTGATTCACACCTAGAAAACAATGCCAAAACAGTGTAAGCTACTCCGAGCCACCAACAGTAATGCCAATTCTCTGACCTTGCACACCGGCCCACCATCATTCGGCACTCAGCTCACCTCTTCTGTTGCACTTTGGCACGGGTTTGTCCCTCCGCATCTGAAAAACAGCCCAAACAAACCCCATGAAGCAAGTCGGCTGGCTGCTGACCGATAGCTTGACAAGATGCAAGGTCCATCTTCTCTTGGCACGTTCTTTCTAACTACAGCTAAAAAAACATCACCTATCAAGCCTCACATGTATTGACTACCACACAAACTGCTGTTCCCAGAAGACCAGAGTCCAACCTCACACAACTCCAAAACACTATGAAAATAACTGTGGCAGCTGGCTACAGCTAATTGGCCAGAGATGGACTGTATGGTCATTGCCAAAAGAATCTGAGCAGATCAACATATCACCCCACAACAATAAAGCTGTGCTACCCCTGTCTTTAAAATTGCTACACCCCTGGGCAAGGCAGCTCCAACCCTGGCACGAAGACCAACAATACACGCAGACAACACGATAAATGTGACATGAGACCCAGTAAGACCACAAGCAAGAATGACACCAGAAGAAGATGCTGCCAGAATAAAAGCCCTGTGGTGCCACGATGGCAAAGACACTCTAGAGCGGCCCCAGAATAGAGTCCAATGTAATGGCCCGTTACAAGAAGTTGCTGTCAAATCTGAGATGACAGATGCTCAGAAAGCCCAGCTTAAAGACCTACGAACGGAAGGATGCAGGGAAGAAGTTCCAGTCCGTGAAAATGGACAGCTAGCAGGTAGAGCCACCAACACAGCACAGAAGGACGCCGCAAACAAGGACTGTCCAGAAACTTCTGAGACATGCTACCAATCCATGATTTAAGCTTGTTAACGCAAGAAAAGAAGCCCTGGACTGGCGATATGCTGGTAAGTACAGGCATTCGAGAGACTAGGGATGGCACCCGAGATACGTGCCGTGCTCGTCAAGCGCAAAGAGCAAGGAAGGCACCGAGACCCGAGAAGGTTTAAGGCACAGAAGACATTTGAAAGTTGAACTGCATAGTGCTGCCTGAGCAAGCCTGCCTGTGTGTTTCACTCTGAGGCCAGAAAGAAGTGATTTGCCCAGTGTGGCTGAGATGGCCTTTGTCAAAGCTAAGTTAGCATTTGGCCATAGCTGACTTTTGGCCTGCAGGCAGTGCCAGTACCCTGGCTCAGTTTGTACATATTTGCAGAGTGTAACACAGAATATCCACTTCTGTCCTTCTGCATCCAAAGTAAGGGAGTGAGAATATGACAAACAACCAAGAGCACTTTGTAGATTTATGGTCCTAGGGGAGTTTTACTGATGCTATCGGTGGTTTCAAAGAGTTGTTTTGAGAGATTCAGAACATGTGATGAAGTCATAATGGCTGCATGTGTTTGAGGCCAGAGTCACACAGTACTGTTTTAGCTGCATTTCTGAGCTTCTTTCTTCAGCATGCATTGTAGGTAACGATTATAGTTATTTCGTGAGTGGTAGGTCTAGATTAAGAGGCTCTGGGCGGCCTTAGGAGGCATTAATGTCCTGTCCGTAGTTCTGTGGGGGTGTGTAAAGTGATTGAATTGTAAAACAAAACACCTGGGGAGGAGGGTTTCTTTTAAAACCAAATAACTCTCTGATTATGCTCTAGCTGGCAGCCCCACACAGCTGCTGTGGCTATAGTAACATTTGCTTCGAGGGGACAGAAGTCAGCAAAAGGAGGTGGTGCTGGTGTGGAATTGGCCTTAGGAGCCACTGCTGAAGGAAGTACTGCTCATTCAGATCCTCTCAGCCTGACACGTCCTGCTTGACTTCCCTCTGTGCTGTGTTTTGACTGAGGACAGAGTCCATGGAATCTAGGTTCAGTAGTATTTACCTTGCTCTGTCTCTTGGACACTGGAAGTGTTTTGCAGACTCTTGCTTGCTGTCTGTTTAGCTGTCACTGGCCTTTCTTGGTAAGGGACAGCCACAATGGGGCTGTTAAACCCAGCTTTTCTAAGAGCTGTTTCACTGTAGCTTCCTCTGTCTTGACTGCCAGATTCATGCAAAAGACATGCCTGCTCTACTTTATTGCATGGGCAATTGCGTGGGATCTTTCCCACAGAGGCTTTTCTGCATTGCACATTCACTTAGCCAGTCTCCTCTCTGGAGAGAAGGCAGGACTTCCTGACTGTTAGTAACCTTCATTTGGAGCCGGTCGTTGCCTTTTTTAGGGAAGTTGTGACATGGACGAAGGCTGAGCCTAGCCTTAGAAACACAGTGTGACTGACAAGGCGATCTGTGGAGCATGTGCTATGTCCAGAGAGGATTCAGTGACAGTTACTTGGGTTGTAGGAAGACGGCTGGTGACAGCTGGCAAGGTTATTCTTTTACCATTGTGGCTGTCAATGCTGCTGTTCTTCCCTTCATTCCATTTCCATGCATGTCAGTGCTGCAGCTGTGCTGATTAAGTGCAGAGAATTAATTAACTCACTCGTTATTTTAGCCTCTTAGAGATCCAGATCCCATTAAGGGGTCTACATAGCAGAGATAAGAGAGGTTGTTTGGGGCTTTTTTTTTATCCTTTTTTTTTTTTTTTTTCCCTCACCCTTTTGGAAGTTGATTGATAAGAGGTAATTGTACAACTCGGTTTTCACTCCTGCTGAAGCTATAGTATCATGCTTAGCAGGGAAAACTGCAAGTGAATCAATGTGCGTTGCATTCAGCTCTCAGGATTAGTTTCCCATCTGTCCATCTGTATCGTGGCACAAAATTAGAAAGCAGTCCTTCCAGCATGCAACTCTGCCCTGCATTTCCCCCGACCGAGTTATTCAATCCCCAAATTGTCAATTTTGTCATCTTCTCAACTCTTCTTCCCAGCCAACGACATACATGTGAAAAGGAACTGCCTGCAGGCTGTAAAAGTATAACTGCAAGTACTGAATGAAAACTGAGCTGAGCTTCCTGGTCTTTTCACTGCTTACTTCTCAAACTCTTTGACCTCACTGGCTCTCAGTTCTCTATGGGAGAAGAAGCCTATAAAAGCTGCATGGAAACATTAGCTGGCAAGGGCAGAGTAGCCTTCCTTTCCCTCAGCTGCAGGTTTTGTTACCCCCTCTTTGGCATCCACAGTGGTGTACTGAGATCCTGTTTTTCCTGCAGTCGTATGTCCTGGTCCTTTGCAGCCTGAAATGATATGTAGCCCAGTCAGCCTCTGTGTTAAGCGCTGTAGCTGGCCTGTGATTTTCACAGTTCTCTGCTGATAAAGTATTTTGGTTGCATTAACCCATGTATTTCAGCCACTTAACGTCTTAGAGTTGTTCTGATGAAGCACAGACCTTTTAGAGGTCAGCTCACCCGTGGCTTCCTCATCACCCGTGCCGACACTGACTGACTCACTCATGGTATCATCAACACCATAGTGAAGTATGCAAATTATTCCTGTCCAATGGTACCTACTGACCCAATTGGGAACGTAATCAGAGTAACGATGAAAATGCAAGCCAAACCAAGCCAAGCCAATGTGAAAAATGCAAGCCAAACTCAAAGCCAATGTGAAAAATGCAAGCAGCGATTAATCTGGTATCATCAGAGGTTCTTATGCTGTACACCTCATCATACTGGGTGCCTTCCAGTGGTGCACCGAGTGAGATGGCTAACATCTGTCACTTTTTTTTTAAAACTGCTCACTTTCCCTGAGGGAGAAGAGTGTGCCATGGAAGTTCTGCTTTGGTAGAATGTTTTGGCTCTGGACTTTTTCTTGGGAAGATTTGGGGTTATTTATTTTGGTGTGTTTTTTTCTTTTTCTACAGCTCTAGGTTAGGGGAGATGCATTCAAAAGGATGCAACTTGTTCTTGGAAGGGCAGGAGAAGAGATGAGTGGTCGTCCTAGTTTCTGGAGTGGGATTGAGAGCATTGGGAAGGCTCATTTCATAGACTTGAATCAGCGTGTAAAAAGGCCATTTTTCAAAGCAAGAAAATGGTCTGCTGGTCATTTTTACTGGTGATTCAGATTACTCAGAAAATTTAATGCCTCAGATGTGGCAAACGCTAAGTGCTACGCAGCCTCTGGAGTGGACTGGAAGATTAAAATTAATGACAACTTTGAACAGGTGGGTTGGGAGTTTTGAGGAGTGACAGAGAGAGATGTCCGTTTGGTCAGGCAACTTGAAAGTTGAGCTGCATAGTGTCCATCTGATCCCCCTAGATTGCAGTAAGAAAGACAGTGAGTACAATATAAACCTTGAAAAATATTTAATGAGGAGCTTTTCAGCACATGCATGACAGTGGGTGTGGATGCAGTCAGTATCTACCTTCCTAGTCTTTGCGTGGTCCTCTCGATGTAGCTGTAAGTGGCAGTATTCATCTTTTAGACTTGGGTTTATCATTTAAAGTCTATGTCTCCCTAGGTCTCTCTGTCTTGTTGATGGAATAAGAGTTTCCTTCAGAGAGCCATTCAAAGTACCTAGATTTACACCAACTTTAGCCATCTTAAATGCCTTTGTAGGTGCTGCGTAACTACAATTCACAGGCCTTTGGCTTTCTTTTTATCTTATTCTGTTATTGAAGCTACCCCTTCTGCATTCAGGTTTCTCATGGGTTCTCTGGGTTTAAATGTTTAGAAAGCATTTCATTCAGCCATCTGCTCAAGGCAGTATCCTGCAACTTAGAAAGTTGTTCATGCTTGGGATTTTGTTTGTTCCATTGAAATGGAGAACATGAGGTACCAATTCCTTTCAGCGGACATGGATGGAGCAGGTTCAGAATTCTGGGAAACTGTTTCAGGGTCGAATTTGTTTTGGTAGGATTCTACTGAAGGTGCTAAAGGTGACCTAAATTGCTAGGGATGATCATAGGTGCAGGTTTGAAGGGACGGTAACTTCTAGCAGGGAAAAGATGGAGCAGTAGATGAGCAGGAACACGTTCATTGGGAGTTTGAATGACTTGACCGAGGTCATGCACCAAACCCACAGCAGAGTCAGAACAAGACTCAAAGCTACAAATTTCTTCTGCAACATCTTCATCTTGGGACATTCAGCCATTCATTTCAACAGGGAGGTGCTATGCAGCTCAGAAGTGGGGGTTAAGAGACTCGATTAATTACTTGTTTACCAAAATCTCTTTGCTTAGGCACATCCATTCAAAGCGAACCCTTCTAATCACTGGCCTTGTGATCTCAAGTGTTTCTTACTGATCATTGTCAAATGCTTGCACAGTGATGCTGTGGTTCTAAGTCGCAGTGGGCATCTTGTTACCAAGCTTGCTGCTTTGTAAAGATGCGGAATCATCGTGCCAGTAATAGCATCCTCTGTCCATTTCCCACCCTGCTCCCCACCCCCTACTTGGCTGTTTACTTGTATGTTTGTATTTGGCGAAAAAAAATATCCCTTTGCCATAAAGAGCGCAATGTCCAAGCTGCGACTCGCATTAGTGCATTTTATTTGCTCTTGCTGTCACATGGTCCCTGCGGGTCATAATTCACTGTGGTTGTCATCACAGAACAACCTTGCTGGCCCTGTTATTGTTATTGGGTCCAGAAAGACGAGTTGCGGACCTTTTCCAAGTGCTATTTCTGTCGACCGCTAAAAACCTTCAGAACAAAGTTGCCTGTTTTTTAGTGGTGTGAGCCAGACTCTTTATCTGCCTGCAAGCTTTCTGAATCTTAGCACATTGTGAAGATAGCTCCAGGTATTGCAGAGGAGAGCCTAGTTTACTCTTGAATATACTCTGAGCAAGGGTAAGCTTCAGGCCCTGACTGCTGGTATTAAGTACTACTGCTTAGCTTCTGGTTTGCTTGTAACAGAAGAGTGAGCTCACCTCTGCTTTCAAGCTCCCATGTAAAAGGCGTGCTGCTGACCACCACATAGACTGCCTAATGTTGGTGTGGGCAGCCCAGTGCTGGTCTATGCTGTAAGGAGCTCATTAGGAATACAGTAGCAGGACTGGAAAAAGGCATTGTATATTCCACTGGCTTCAGGATAACAGTTGTCAAATGCCTGCTATTCTGCTCTGCATTTCAACTCTTTTGGGTATTACTTGCAATGCTAATTTGGAGTAAACCTTCCAAGCTGTATGAAGCTGTACAGTATATAGGTAAAGAAACGGCCAGTTCCATAATCCTGCAGATTATGGAAGAAAACACTTTCTAAATACATCGTGGGTGTTGGGAGGGTGGGATTTCTGGAAAGATTTGATGTTGATGTTCATGGGAAAGTTTAAAACCAGAAGCGTAGGAAAGGTCCCCGTATTTTCTCTTATTTTAGGGCGAAGGATGAGGAAGTTGTATCAGTTTAATTCCGATGGGGAAGTCTTAAGTATTTCTTTGCTGAGGGACATATCTTAAGGCAGCAAGAAAGAGACAAATGGATAGGTGCACTCCCACGGCTTCCTCCTTTCACAGCTGTCAGGGCACATGCTGAAGCAGCACAGAGGGAAAGCTCAGGCCTAATGCGGAATGGGAACTGTACAAAGCTGAGTTCTCATCCGGCAGCTTAACGACTGGTGCTGTAGGCAGATCACTTCAGAAAATGCCTCCATTTCTGTCCTGTCTGTAAAACGGGGATTAAAATCTTGGCTTTCTTAAAGGATTTAGTAATCTACTCACAGGAAGAAGTATATGTATCTAAGGAATCAGGGATTAGTTTGGTTCTGTATAAAATTAGTTGAAGCAAGGTCATTGCTCTGATGTTAATGCCTCACCAGGGTCCAGCTAGACTGTCCAGTGGTTCTAGACTAGTGCCTTTCAGACGCTTGCACTAGCACAGTTGAGATCAAAGGTTTTTGATGAAGCAAAACACAAACAAGAAGAGAGTGATTTTCTCTGCCTCTTTTTGTGTATGTTCTTGTAAGCCTAGATAAAGAACACCTTCCTTTGTTACTCATTTATTGGCCCATAGGAGAGGATAACAATCCTTTATTATAGAATTGTTTGGGGGATTTTTTTTCAGTCCCGTGTAAGGCTCGTGACAATGCTGAAGGTCACGAGTTGCAACCACCTTCATGACCCGTGGCGGGGGCTGTTAAGCTTAGGCAAAACAGGATTATTCACTAGTGTGAAATGCTCAGATAAGCTGTTCAAATAGTTGACAAAAACATTTCCGCGCCCGGCCGCAGCTCTTCCCTGCCGCAGCCGCCTGCGCTCCTGTCCGCGCCCGAAGCCCCGTGCCCGCAGAGGCAGCTGGGTCTGGAGCTGCCAGCGCCAGCAGCCCCAGAGCAGAATGAGCTCCCTGAGCAGAGGCCGAGGCTCATATACCCCAGGCCCCGCCCCCGGGAAAGTGGTGGGGATGGGACACAAGGGGGGGCGGTGCCGGGGGGGGGGGGGGGGGGTGGGGGGGGTGGGCAGCAAGGCACGCCAACGGGAGGGTGGGGCATGGGGCAAAAAAGTCACGCCTGGGGGGGGCGGTGCTGGGGTGGGG
This sequence comes from Leptosomus discolor, assembly GCF_034619465.1. Lineage (NCBI taxonomy): Eukaryota > Metazoa > Chordata > Aves > Leptosomiformes > Leptosomidae > Leptosomus > Leptosomus discolor. The sequence continues at coordinate 135,915 of NW_028237820.1, forward strand.
TGCAGAATAACAAAGGCAAACCCGGGAAGGGGAGGGGGTGGGGGCCGGGCAGGGCACGGCCACTGTCGGCGAGGCCATGGGGGGGGCGGTGCTGGGGCGAGGTGCAAAGCAGCAAGGCACTCCCACGGGGGGGGGGCGGGGCGGGGCGCGGGGAAGCAGGGCACGCCCACGGGGGGGGGCGGTGCCGGGGCAGAAAAGGCACACCCGGGGGGGGGGTCGGGGGGGGGCAAGCAGGGCACGCCTACAGTGGCCAGTGCCGAAGAACGGCAGCAAGGCACGCTCGCGGCGGGGGGGGGAGGCGCCGGGTGGATTTGGGGCCAGGCACACCCACCCTTAGCAAGGCCACCGAGTTGGGGGTGGCATGGGAAAAACCCCACCTGAAGGCAGAGACAGGGGTATGGGGGGGCATAGACAGGTGCAGACGTGGGGCGCATCCTCACGGCTGCTCGATAGTCTCACCTTCAAGTCCTAGGAAGGGAAATGCGGTCACCAACACGCCTCACAAAAAACAAGTTGCCATCCTGCAGGAAGTTCAGAATTCCGGGAAAATCCAGTGCACCTAGAACAAAACAGCACCAAAACTATCAGTTAAAAAAAAAGGCTGTGTGTTTTAAAACCCTCCTGTCACCCCTGAACACCCCGTAGGAAACTGCCGACGTTAAAAAAAAAAAAAAAAAAACCCCAAAAAAACAAACCAAAAAAACCCCAAAACCCAAGCTGCATCCCAGGGCGCTCTCTCCTGTGGGTGCCGCTGGACCCTGCCCAGTCCCACAGCTCTCGCCTCGCCCAGAAGGAGCTCCCTGGGCAGAGTCCGGGGCTCATCTACTCCAGGCCCCCCCGCACCGAACCGGCACTTGGGCATCCTGGAGGACTGCGGGCCCATAGAGCGCAAGTTCGGAGGACTGAGGGGCACTTCCGGCATCATGGAGGACCGCGGGGAAGCGGCGGGAGCCTGCCGGAGCCCCGGAGGAGCCGGTGAGTCCCCCGCGAAACGAGTGCCGGCGGCGCCGCCGTCTCGGGGCCGCATCCGCGTCGTTTCTCTCCGGAGCTGCGGCCGGTGCTTGGAGGGGGGCGAGTGTATGGCGCCGCCGTCTTGTGAAGGCTGAGGCTGCCCGCGGCGGGGATGGGGCCGCGCGGGCAGGAGGGGACAGGCCGCCGCCCCGCCGTGCAGAGCTGCGTTCCTTGCGTGTTTCGGCAGGAATCGCTGTTGAATCCGTCTCGCTCTCGAATCCGTCTCGCTCTCCACGGCTTCCGGGCAGTTTCTCCGCCGGCCCTGCCGGTCCGCGGTTAGGCCGGCGCGGAGCACCGGTGACGGGACCTGCGTGCGTGCGTGCGTGCGTGCGTGCGTGCGTGCGTGAGGGGCTCTTGCGAGAAGCGCCTCACAATAAGCAGGCTCAGCTCCGGGGCGGCGCTAGTAAATGGCATGGTCCTCGGGCGCCGTTAATTCGTGCCACGCGTTTGAGCTGGAATTTGAGAGAATAGTCTGTTATTTAAATGGCCCGATTGAAGAGTTGACTGGTACAGAAAGCGGGTGAACGAACGGCTCACAGCCAGCGAGCGCTCCGTGTACCGCTGCTGAAGGGAGCAGGAGCAAAGCGCAGGCACCCGACTGACACAAGAGGAAAAGGTTCATTACCGTTGGAAATCACGGTTTCGGATTGTGAATTAGGACTCTAATGAGGGGTCCGTTCACGACGACCGTTACCCTAAACTGCTCCCAATTGGTATTCTATTTCTGCTTCCCAAGGAGAAAATTTTCATCTGATGGTGCTGCGGGGGTATCTTTAATGCATCAGTTTAAGATGGCTAGTATTGTTAAACGGGCACTCATGATGCCCAGTTAGCGTTCGATCTGTTTCTAAAATGAAATCTAAGGTTTTTGTTCGTCGGATTTAATGGGCGTCGGTTTTTTCTTTTAGCTCTACTTGGAAGGAATTGGTACCCGTCCCCTCCTCCCCCCCCCCAACGGCTATGTTTAAGTTTCGGCAGTCGTGACTCCCTGTTGGTTTTCTAATTTTCCTTTTATTTTAAATCTAAATCTTTTAGCGTTATGTTAGTTCACCACCGCCCGGGAATTCTTTTAGTACCTACGTTTAAACGTAGCCGTTATTGAACGATTCCTTTTTTTATTTCTCTTTATCTAAAAATCTAAAGCTTCGATTACTCTTTTGGTTCTAAGCAGGAGTCACTGTTGCCTCCCAGCTTGCTTACAGCGGTGTGCTCGTTTAAGCGTTAGAGCCTCCCAATTAGTTTCCAGTTCAATTGGTTTAGCAGTGGTTATGTTTAAATGGAGCTGTTCACGACTCCCAATTAGTTTTCTGTCTTTATCACTTCAAGAGGGTCTCTCAACTATTCATTTTTTGAATTGCAATAGGGACCGGGAATAATTACTGCCTGGTTCATTAAGTAACATCTGCCACTAAATTTAGTCATTACTCAACCCTAGGTAATATTTCTTCTCTTTAGGCGCGCTCTGATATTTTGTGACTTTACCACGAAGTGGATTAACTAGGACGCGTGATTTTTTTCTTTTCCTGTTAGAGTTGTTTCGCTACAGGTATTCCTTCCAGTTAGTGCTCTGTTGTTGATATTCTGCTGCTTGCCCTTTGATTACATCAATGGGGAGTAAGTACTGTCTGCAAAGTGGGAAGCAATAGCTAGAGCGGACGACGGGCAGTATTTGCTCCCAAAGACTATTCTGGTTACTGTGACGGACATTTTTATTTTAAACGTTTTGACGTAAACGAGCGGTAAAAATTAAACTAATAGAAACTGACCACTTTGGAATTCCCCAGGAAAAACGACCGGAGCGAGGACGCCTGCCGCGGTCCACTTGGGACGCTCGACGGTTTTGCACTCCGTCTCCAAAGTTTGAAGCTCCGCGGAGCGCAACCTCCCCGAGCGGCGACTCGGCCTGTAGCCACCGCCCGCTCTTCTCTCCGGCTCCGCCACCCGTTTTTCCAGAGCAGCCCAAAATCCCGGGGAAGCGAACCCGCGCACAGCAGATACGCCGCGACACCAAACCTCCGGCTGTCCAGCTGCGCCGCCCCCGACCGTCGCTGCTGCGCCAACGGGAGCCTCCGGCCGACGCGGTGCCGAGCGCCCGCGACCCCGTCGGCCGCCGGCTCTGCCAGCGGCGCGGTCCGGCGAAATCCGCGACGCTGCCGAGTCTGCGGCGAGTCCGGGGCGTGTTTTTTTAGCGAAGGAAAATGCCGTTTCAAGTCTCAAGTCCGACCTGCAAGGAAAAAGAAAGCCCGCGTAACAAGGCTAGACCCGTTCCTGTCTGTTGCAGAACTTGTACCAGCGCTACATTCTGGACGGGACCGAATGACAAAGCCGAATGACAGCCTGCAAGAATCCTCCTCTCAGAGCTCTCTGGTTGCAAAGGGACTATTGTAGATCACCAGCAGTTGTAAGACACTGAGACTCCTACTTTTCTCCATCTGCCTCCCTCAACAGAAATAAGTCCCAAAGGACAGAAAACCCCAGGAAAGGGTTGAAACCAAACCGAACCCAAACCAAAAACCAAAACCAAGGAAAAACCGTCGGGGAAAAGAGCCCCAAAGCATCAGGAACTGTACCAAGCACCTTAAGTAACACTGAAGCGACTCGAACCAAAACAAGTGACAAAGCAGCTCAGGAGAGGTGCCAGGAAAGACAAATGAGTCCACACAGAGCAACGCCCGTGTCCTTCTGAGAGGACTAGGCAGGTGAGAGAAGGCCCTTTGAAGGCCCGTGGTTCTGAGAAGGCCACTTGTCACGCAGATTGATTCTGGTGCCTGGATGGGAAATGGAGGGGACTGAGGGGCACACGAAGGGGAGGGAGGAACTCGGACAGCTTACGGAGATGCCTGCGGTGCAAAGCCAAAAAGACGGCTGCAGGATGGCTCGGCGTCGGTGCCATCGACCCCCCGCAAAAGATGCTGTGACCCCACTTGGGGACGACAGCCTCTGGCCCCGGCGCCCCCGGGGCTGGGCAGAGGCAGCAGCGCTCGGCATAGCTGGTGGCAGGGGGCCCGACGGGGTGGAACGCGTCCCGGCAGGGCCTGGCCAGGCCCAGGAGCACATCTGGTCCTCGCTGAGGGGCTGGAGCCGATGGGGCCCTGAGGAGTACAGGGGTGGCCTGGTGTCCCCGGCCGCAGCTCTTCCCTGCCGCAGCCGCCTGCGCTCCTGTCCGCGCCCGAAGCCCCGTGCCCGCAGAGGCAGCTGGGTCTGGAGCTGCCAGCGCCAGCAGCCCCAGAGCAGAATGAGCTCCCTGAGCAGAGGCCGAGGCTCATATACCCCAGGCCCCGCCCCCGGGCAAGTGGTGGGGATGGGACACAAGGGGGGGCGGTGCCGGGGGGGGGGGGGGGGGTGGGGGGGGTGGGCAGCAAGGCACGCCAACGGGAGGGTGGGGCATGGGGCAAAAAAGTCACGCCTGGGGGGGGCGGTGCTGGGGTGGGGTGCAGAATAACAAAGGCAAACCCGGGAAGGGGAGGGGGTGGGGGCCGGGCAGGGCACGGCCACTGTCGGCGAGGCCATGGGGGGGGCGGTGCTGGGGCGAGGTGCAAAGCAGCAAGGCACTCCCACGGGGGGGGGGCGGGGCGGGGCGCGGGGAAGCAGGGCACGCCCACGGGGGGGGGCGGTGCCGGGGCAGAAAAGGCACACCCGGGGGGGGGGTCGGGGGGGGGCAAGCAGGGCACGCCTACAGTGGCCAGTGCCGAAGAACGGCAGCAAGGCACGCTCGCGGCGGGGGGGGGAGGCGCCGGGTGGATTTGGGGCCAGGCACACCCACCCTTAGCAAGGCCACCGAGTTGGGGGTGGCATGGGAAAAACCCCACCTGAAGGCAGAGACAGGGGTATGGGGGGGCATAGACAGGTGCAGACGTGGGGCGCATCCTCACGGCTGCTCGATAGTCTCACCTTCAAGTCCTAGGAAGGGAAATGCGGTCACCAACACGCCTCACAAAAAACAAGTTGCCATCCTGCAGGAAGTTCAGAATTCCGGGAAAATCCAGTGCACCTAGAACAAAACAGCACCAAAACTATCAGTTAAAAAAAAAGGCTGTGTGTTTTAAAACCCTCCTGTCACCCCTGAACACCCCGTAGGAAACTGCCGACGTTAAAAAAAAAAAAAAAAAAACAAACCAAAAACAAAAACAAAAAAAAAAACAAACCAAAAAAACCCCAAAACCCAAGCTGCATCCCAGGGCGCTCTCTCCTGTGGGTGCCGCTGGACCCTGCCCAGTCCCACAGCTCTCGCCTCGCCCAGAAGGAGCTCCCTGGGCAGAGCCCGGGGCTCATCTACTCCAGGCCCCCCTGCACCGAACCGGCACTTGGGCATCCTGGAGGACTGCGGGCCCATAGAGCGCAAGTTCGGAGGACTGAGGGGCACTTCCGGCATCATGGAGGACCGCGGGGAAGCGGCGGGAGCCTGCCGGAGCCCCGGAGGAGCCGGTGAGTCCCCCGCGAAACGAGTGCCGGCGGCGCCGCCGTCTCGGGGCCGCATCCGCGTCGTTTCTCTCCGGAGCTGCGGCCGGTGCTTGGAGGGGGGCGAGTGTATGGCGCCGCCGTCTTGTGAAGGCTGAGGCTGCCCGCGGCGGGGATGGGGCCGCGCGGGCAGGAGGGGACAGGCCGCCGCCCCGCCGTGCAGAGCTGCGTTCCTTGCGTGTTTCGGCAGGAATCGCTGTTGAATCCGTCTCGCTCTCGAATCCGTCTCGCTCTCCGCGGCTTCCGGGCAGTTTCTCCGCCGGCCCTGCCGGTCCGCGGTTAGGCCGGCGCGGAGCACCGGTGACGGGACCTGCGGGCGTGCGGGCGTGCGTGCGTGCGTGCGTGAGGGGCTCTTGCGAGAAGCGCCTCACAATAAGCAGGCTCAGCTCCGGGGCGGCGCTAGTAAATGGCATGGTCCTCGGGCGCCGTTAATTCGTGCCACGCGTTTGAGCTGGAATTTGAGAGAATAGTCTGTTATTTAAATGGCCCGATTGAAGAGTTGACTGGTACAGAAAGCGGGTGAACGAACGGCTCACAGCCAGCGAGCGCTCCGTGTACCGCTGCTGAAGGGAGCAGGAGCAAAGCGCAGGCACCCGACTGACACAAGAGGAAAAGGTTCATTACCGTTGGAAATCACGGTTTCGGATTGTGAATTAGGACTCTAATGAGGGGTCCGTTCACGACGACCGTTACCCTAAACTGCTCCCAATTGGTATTCTATTTCTGCTTCCCAAGGAGAAAATTTTCATCTGATGGTGCTGCGGGGGTATCTTTAATGCATCAGTTTAAGATGGCTAGTATTGTTAAACGGGCACTCATGATGCCCAGTTAGCGTTCGATCTGTTTCTAAAATGAAATCTAAGGTGTTTGTTCGTCGGATTTAATGGGCGTCGGTTTTTTCTTTTAGCTCTACTTGGAAGGAATTGGTACCCGTCCCCTCCTCCCCCCCCCCAACGGCTATGTTTAAGTTTCGGCAGTCGTGACTCCCTGTTGGTTTTCTAATTTTCCTTTTATTTTAAATCTAAATCTTTTAGCGTTATGTTAGTTCACCACCGCCCGGGAATTCTTTTAGTACCTACGTTTAAACGTAGCCGTTATTGAACGATTCCTTTTTTTATTTCTCTTTATCTAAAAATCTAAAGCTTCGATTACTCTTTTGGTTCTAAGCAGGAGTCACTGTTGCCTCCCAGCTTGCTTACAGCGGTGTGCTCGTTTAAGCGTTAGAGCCTCCCAATTAGTTTCCAGTTCAATTGGTTTAGCAGTGGTTATGTTTAAATGGAGCTGTTAACGACTCCCAATTAGTTTTCTGTCTTTATCACTTCAAGAGGGTCTCTCAACTATTCATTTTTTGAATTGCAATAGGGACCGGGAATAATTACTGCCTGGTTCATTAAGTAACATCTGCCACTAAATTTAGTCATTACTCAACCCTAGGTAATATTTCTTCTCTTTAGGCGCGCTCTGATATTTTGTGACTTTACCACGAAGTGGATTAACTAGGACGCGTGATTTTTTTCTTTTCCTGTTAGAGTTGTTTCGCTACAGGTATTCCTTCCAGTTAGTGCTCTGTTGTTGATATTCTGCTGCTTGCCCTTTGATTACATCAATGGGGAGTAAGTACTGTCTGCAAAGTGGGAAGCAATAGCTAGAGCGGACGACGGGCAGTATTTGCTCCCAAAGACTATTCTGGTTACTGTGACGGACATTTTTATTTTAAACGTTTTGACGTAAACGAGCGGTAAAAATTAAACTAATAGAAACTGACCACTTTGGAATTCCCCAGGAAAAACGACCGGAGCGAGGACGCCTGCCGCGGTCCACTTGGGACGCTCGACGGTTTTGCACTCCGTCTCCAAAGTTTGAAGCTCCGCGGAGCGCAACCTCCCCGAGCGGCGACTCGGCCTGTAGCCACCGCCCGCTCTTCTCTCCGGCTCCGCCACCCGTTTTTCCAGAGCAGCCCAAAATCCCGGGGAAGCGAACCCGCGCACAGCAGATACGCCGCGACACCAAACCTCCGGCTGTCCAGCTGCGCCGCCCCCGACCGTCGCTGCTGCGCCAACGGGAGCCTCCGGCCGACGCGGTGCCGAGCGCCCGCGACCCCGTCGGCCGCCGGCTCTGCCAGCGGCGCGGTCCGGCGAAATCCGCGACGCTGCCGAGTCTGCGGCGAGTCCGGGGCGTGTTTTTTTAGCGAAGGAAAATGCCGTTTCAAGTCTCAAGTCCGACCTGCAAGGAAAAAGAAAGCCCGCGTAACAAGGCTAGACCCGTTCCTGTCTGTTGCAGAACTTGTACCAGCGCTACATTCTGGACGGGACCGAATGACAAAGCCGAATGACAGCCTGCAAGAATCCTCCTCTCAGAGCTCTCTGGTTGCAAAGGGACTATTGTAGATCACCAGCAGTTGTAAGACACTGAGACTCCTACTTTTCTCCATCTGCCTCCCTCAACAGAAATAAGTCCCAAAGGACAGAAAACCCCAGGAAAGGGTTGAAACCAAACCGAACCCAAACCAAAAACCAAAACCAAGGAAAAACCGTCGGGGAAAAGAGCCCCAAAGCATCAGGAACTGTACCAAGCACCTTAAGTAACACTGAAGCGACTCGAACCAAAACAAGTGACAAAGCAGCTCAGGAGAGGTGCCAGGAAAGACAAATGAGTCCACACAGAGCAACGCCCGTGTCCTTCTGAGAGGACTAGGCAGGTGAGAGAAGGCCCTTTGAAGGCCCGTGGTTCTGAGAAGGCCACTTGTCACGCAGATTGATTCTGGTGCCTGGATGGGAAATGGAGGGGACTGAGGGGCACACGAAGGGGAGGGAGGAACTCGGACAGCTTACGGAGATGCCTGCGGTGCAAAGCCAAAAAGACGGCTGCAGGATGGCTCGGCGTCGGTGCCATCGACCCCCCGCAAAAGATGCTGTGACCCCACTTGGGGACGACAGCCTCTGGCCCCGGCGCCCCCGGGGCTGGGCAGAGGCAGCAGCGCTCGGCATAGCTGGTGGCAGGGGGCCCGACGGGGTGGAACGCGTCCCGGCAGGGCCTGGCCAGGCCCAGGAGCACATCTGGTCCTCGCTGAGGGGCTGGAGCCGATGGGGCCCTGAGGAGTACAGGGGTGGCCTGGTGTCCCCGGCCGCAGCTCTTCCCTGCCGCAGCCGCCTGCGCTCCTGTCCGCGCCCGAAGCCCCGTGCCCGCAGAGGCAGCTGGGTCTGGAGCTGCCAGCGCCAGCAGCCCCAGAGCAGAATGAGCTCCCTGAGCAGAGGCCGAGGCTCATATACCCCAGGCCCCGCCCCCGGGCAAGTGGTGGGGATGGGACACAAGGGGGGGCGGTGCCGGGGGGGGGGGGGGGGGTGGGGGGGGTGGGCAGCAAGGCACGCCAACGGGAGGGTGGGGCATGGGGCAAAAAAGTCACGCCCGGGGGGGGCGGTGCTGGGGTGGGGTGCAGAATAACAAAGGCAAACCCGGGAAGGGGAGGGGGTGGGGGCCGGGCAGGGCACGGCCGCTGTCGGCGAGGCCATGGGGGGGGCGGTGCTGGGGCGAGGTGCAAAGCAGCAAGGCACTCCCACGGGGGGGGGGCGGGGCGGGGCGCGGGGAAGCAGGGCACGCCCACGGGGGGGGGCGGTGCCGGGGCAGAAAAGGCACACCCGGGGGGGGGGTCGGGGGGGGGCAAGCAGGGCACGCCTACAGTGGCCAGTGCCGAAGAACGGCAGCAAGGCACGCTCGCGGCGGGGGGGGGAGGCGCCGGGTGGATTTGGGGCCAGGCACACCCACCCTTAGCAAGGCCACCGAGTTGGGGGTGGCATGGGAAAAACCCCACCTGAAGGCAGAGACAGGGGTATGGGGGGGCATAGACAGGTGCAGACGTGGGGCGCATCCTCACGGCTGCTCGATAGTCTCACCTTCAAGTCCTAGGAAGGGAAATGCGGTCACCAACACGCCTCACAAAAAACAAGTTGCCATCCTGCAGGAAGTTCAGAATTCCGGGAAAATCCAGTGCACCTAGAACAAAACAGCACCAAAACTATCAGTTAAAAAAAAAGGCTGTGTGTTTTAAAACCCTCCTGTCACCCCTGAACACCCCGTAGGAAACTGCCGACGTTAAAAAAAAAAAAAAAAAAAAAAAAAAAAACAAACCAAAAAAACCCCAAAACCCAAGCTGCATCCCAGGGCGCTCTCTCCTGTGGGTGCCGCTGGACCCTGCCCAGTCCCACAGCTCTCGCCTCGCCCAGAAGGAGCTCCCTGGGCAGAGTCCGGGGCTCATCTACTCCAGGCCCCCCCGCACCGAACCGGCACTTGGGCATCCTGGAGGACTGCGGGCCCATAGAGCGCAAGTTCGGAGGACTGAGGGGCACTTCCGGCATCATGGAGGACCGCGGGGAAGCGGCGGGAGCCTGCCGGAGCCCCGGAGGAGCCGGTGAGTCCCCCGCGAAACGAGTGCCGGCGGCGCCGCCGTCTCGGGGCCGCATCCGCGTCGTTTCTCTCCGGAGCTGCGGCCGGTGCTTGGAGGGGGGCGAGTGTATGGCGCCGCCGTCTTGTGAAGGCTGAGGCTGCCCGCGGCGGGGATGGGGCCGCGCGGGCAGGAGGGGACAGGCCGCCGCCCCGCCGTGCAGAGCTGCGTTCCTTGCGTGTTTCGGCAGGAATCGCTGTTGAATCCGTCTCGCTCTCGAATCCGTCTCGCTCTCCACGGCTTCCGGGCAGTTTCTCCGCCGGCCCTGCCGGTCCGCGGTTAGGCCGGCGCGGAGCACCGGTGACGGGACCTGCGTGCGTGCGTGCGTGCGTGCGTGCGTGCGTGAGGGGCTCTTGCGAGAAGCGCCTCACAATAAGCAGGCTCAGCTCCGGGGCGGCGCTAGTAAATGGCATGGTCCTCGGGCGCCGTTAATTCGTGCCACGCGTTTGAGCTGGAATTTGAGAGAATAGTCTGTTATTTAAATGGCCCGATTGAAGAGTTGACTGGTACAGAAAGCGGGTGAACGAACGGCTCACAGCCAGCGAGCGCTCCGTGTACCGCTGCTGAAGGGAGCAGGAGCAAAGCGCAGGCACCCGACTGACACAAGAGGAAAAGGTTCATTACCGTTGGAAATCACGGTTTCGGATTGTGAATTAGGACTCTAATGAGGGGTCCGTTCACGACGACCGTTACCCTAAACTGCTCCCAATTGGTATTCTATTTCTGCTTCCCAAGGAGAAAATTTTCATCTGATGGTGCTGCGGGGGTATCTTTAATGCATCAGTTTAAGATGGCTAGTATTGTTAAACGGGCACTCATGATGCCCAGTTAGCGTTCGATCTGTTTCTAAAATGAAATCTAAGGTTTTTGTTCGTCGGATTTAATGGGCGTCGGTTTTTTCTTTTAGCTCTACTTGGAAGGAATTGGTACCCGTCCCCTCCTCCCCCCCCCCAACGGCTATGTTTAAGTTTCGGCAGTCGTGACTCCCTGTTGGTTTTCTAATTTTCCTTTTATTTTAAATCTAAATCTTTTAGCGTTATGTTAGTTCACCACCGCCCGGGAATTCTTTTAGTACCTACGTTTAAACGTAGCCGTTATTGAACGATTCCTTTTTTTATTTCTCTTTATCTAAAAATCTAAAGCTTCGATTACTCTTTTGGTTCTAAGCAGGAGTCACTGTTGCCTCCCAGCTTGCTTACAGCGGTGTGCTCGTTTAAGCGTTAGAGCCTCCCAATTAGTTTCCAGTTCAATTGGTTTAGCAGTGGTTATGTTTAAATGGAGCTGTTAACGACTCCCAATTAGTTTTCTGTCTTTATCACTTCAAGAGGGTCTCTCAACTATTCATTTTTTGAATTGCAATAGGGACCGGGAATAATTACTGCCTGGTTCATTAAGTAACATCTGCCACTAAATTTAGTCATTACTCAACCCTAGGTAATATTTCTTCTCTTTAGGCGCGCTCTGATATTTTGTGACTTTACCACGAAGTGGATTAACTAGGACGCGTGATTTTTTTCTTTTCCTGTTAGAGTTGTTTCGCTACAGGTATTCCTTCCAGTTAGTGCTCTGTTGTTGATATTCTGCTGCTTGCCCTTTGATTACATCAATGGGGAGTAAGTACTGTCTGCAAAGTGGGAAGCAATAGCTAGAGCGGACGACGGGCAGTATTTGCTCCCAAAGACTATTCTGGTTACTGTGACGGACATTTTTATTTTAAACGTTTTGACGTAAACGAGCGGTAAAAATTAAACTAATAGAAACTGACCACTTTGGAATTCCCCAGGAAAAACGACCGGAGCGAGGACGCCTGCCGCGGTCCACTTGGGACGCTCGACGGTTTTGCACTCCGTCTCCAAAGTTTGAAGCTCCGCGGAGCGCAACCTCCCCGAGCGGCGACTCGGCCTGTAGCCACCGCCCGCTCTTCTCTCCGGCTCCGCCACCCGTTTTTCCAGAGCAGCCCAAAATCCCGGGGAAGCGAACCCGCGCACAGCAGATACGCCGCGACACCAAACCTCCGGCTGTCCAGCTGCGCCGCCCCCGACCGTCGCTGCTGCGCCAACGGGAGCCTCCGGCCGACGCGGTGCCGAGCGCCCGCGACCCCGTCGGCCGCCGGCTCTGCCAGCGGCGCGGTCCGGCGAAATCCGCGACGCTGCCGAGTCTGCGGCGAGTCCGGGGCGTGTTTTTTTAGCGAAGGAAAATGCCGTTTCAAGTCTCAAGTCCGACCTGCAAGGAAAAAGAAAGCCCGCGTAACAAGGCTAGACCCGTTCCTGTCTGTTGCAGAACTTGTACCAGCGCTACATTCTGGACGGGACCGAATGACAAAGCCGAATGACAGCCTGCAAGAATCCTCCTCTCAGAGCTCTCTGGTTGCAAAGGGACTATTGTAGATCACCAGCAGTTGTAAGACACTGAGACTCCTACTTTTCTCCATCTGCCTCCCTCAACAGAAATAAGTCCCAAAGGACAGAAAACCCCAGGAAAGGGTTGAAACCAAACCGAACCCAAAGCAAAAACCAAAACCAAGGAAAAACCGTCGGGGAAAAGAGCCCCAAAGCATCAGGAACTGTACCAAGCACCTTAAGTAACACTGAAGCGACTCGAACCAAAACAAGTGACAAAGCAGCTCAGGAGAGGTGCCAGGAAAGACAAATGAGTCCACACAGAGCAACGCCCGTGTCCTTCTGAGAGGACTAGGCAGGTGAGAGAAGGCCCTTTGAAGGCCCGTGGTTCTGAGAAGGCCACTTGTCACGCAGATTGATTCTGGTGCCTGGATGGGAAATGGAGGGGACTGAGGGGCACACGAAGGGGAGGGAGGAACTCGGACAGCTTACGGAGATGCCTGCGGTGCAAAGCCAAAAAGACGGCTGCAGGATGGCTCGGCGTCGGTGCCATCGACCCCCCGCAAAAGATGCTGTGACCCCACTTGGGGACGACAGCCTCTGGCCCCGGCGCCCCCGGGGCTGGGCAGAGGCAGCAGCGCTCGGCATAGCTGGTGGCAGGGGGCCCGACGGGGTGGAACGCGTCCCGGCAGGGCCTGGCCAGGCCCAGGAGCACATCTGGTCCTCGCTGAGGGGCTGGAGCCGATGGGGCCCTGAGGAGTACAGGGGTGGCCTGGTGTCCCCGGCCGCAGCTCTTCCCTGCCGCAGCCGCCTGCGCTCCTGTCCGCGCCCGAAGCCCCGTGCCCGCAGAGGCAGCTGGGTCTGGAGCTGCCAGCGCCAGCAGCCCCAGAGCAGAATGAGCTCCCTGAGCAGAGGCCGAGGCTCATATACCCCAGGCCCCGCCCCCGGGCAAGTGGTGGGGATGGGACACAAGGGGGGGCGGTGCCGGGGGGGGGGGGGGGTGGGCAGCAAGGCACGCCAACGGGAGGGTGGGGCATGGGGCAAAAAAGTCACGCCCGGGGGGGCGGTGCTGGGGTGGGGTGCAGAATAACAAAGGCAAACCCGGGAAGGGGAGGGGGTGGGGGCCGGGCAGGGCACGGCCACTGTCGGCGAGGCCATGGGGGGGGCGGTGCTGGGGCGAGGTGCAAAGCAGCAAGGCACTCCCACGGGGGGGGGGCGGTGCCGGGGCAGAAAAGGCACACCCGGGGGGGGGGTCGGGGGGGGGCAAGCAGGGCACGCCTACAGTGGCCAGTGCCGAAGAACGGCAGCAAGGCACGCTCGCGGCGGGGGGGGGAGGCGCCGGGTGGATTTGGGGCCAGGCACACCCACCCTTAGCAAGGCCACCGAGTTGGGGGTGGCATGGGAAAAACCCCACCTGAAGGCAGAGACAGGGGTATGGGGGGGCATAGACAGGTGCAGACGTGGGGCGCATCCTCACGGCTGCTCGATAGTCTCACCTTCAAGTCCTAGGAAGGGAAATGCGGTCACCAACACGCCTCACAAAAAACAAGTTGCCATCCTGCAGGAAGTTCAGAATTCCAGGAAAATCCAGTGCACCTAGAACAACACAGCACCAAAACTATCAGTTAAAAAAAAAGGCTGTGTGTTTTAAAACCCTCCTGTCACCCCTGAACACCCCGTAGGAAACTGCCGACGTTAAAAAAAAAAAAAAAAAACCCAAAAAAACAAACCAAAAAAACCCCAAAACCCAAGCTGCATCCCAGGGCGCTCTCTCCTGTGGGTGCCGCTGGACCCTGCCCAGTCCCACAGCTCTCGCCTCGCCCAGAAGGAGCTCCCTGGGCAGAGTCCGGGGCTCATCTACTCCAGGCCCCCCCGCACCGAACCGGCACTTGGGCATCCTGGAGGACTGCGGGCCCATAGAGCGCAAGTTCGGAGGACTGAGGGGCACTTCCGGCATCATGGAGGACCGCGGGGAAGCGGCGGGAGCCTGCCGGAGCCCCGGAGGAGCCGGTGAGTCCCCCGCGAAACGAGTGCCGGCGGCGCCGCCGTCTCGGGGCCGCATTCGCGTCGTTTCTCTCCGGAGCTGCGGCCGGTGCTTGGAGGGGGGCGTGTGTATGGCGCCGCCGTCTTGTGAAGGCTGAGGCTGCCCGCGGCGGGGATGGGGCCGCGCGGGCAGGAGGGGACAGGCCGCCGCCCCGCCGTGCAGAGCTGCGTTCCTTGCGTGTTTCGGCAGGAATCGCTGTTGAATCCGTCTCGCTCTCGAATCCGTCTCGCTCTCCACGGCTTCCGGGCAGTTTCTCCGCCGGCCCTGCCGGTCCGCGGTTAGGCCGGCGCGGAGCACCGGTGACGGGACCTGCGTGCGTGCGTGCGTGCGTGCGTGCGTGAGGGGCTCTTGCGAGAAGCGCCTCACAATAAGCAGGCTCAGCTCCGGGGCGGCGCTAGTAAATGGCATGGTCCTCGGGCGCCGTTAATTCGTGCCACGCGTTTGAGCTGGAATTTGAGAGAATAGTCTGTTATTTAAATGGCCCGATTGAAGAGTTGACTGGTACAGAAAGCGGGTGAACGAACGGCTCACAGCCAGCGAGCGCTCCGTGTACCGCTGCTGAAGGGAGCAGGAGCAAAGCGCAGGCACCCGACTGACACAAGAGGAAAAGGTTCATTACCGTTGGAAATCACGGTTTCGGATTGTGAATTAGGACTCTAATGAGGGGTCCGTTCACGACGACCGTTACCCTAAACTGCTCCCAATTGGTATTCTATTTCTGCTTCCCAAGGAGAAAATTTTCATCTGATGGTGCTGCGGGGGTATCTTTAATGCATCAGTTTAAGATGGCTAGTATTGTTAAACGGGCACTCATGATGCCCAGTTAGCGTTCGATCTGTTTCTAAAATGAAATCTAAGGTGTTTGTTCGTCGGATTTAATGGGCGTCGGTTTTTTCTTTTAGCTCTACTTGGAAGGAATTGGTACCCGTCCCCTCCTCCCCCCCCCCAACGGCTATGTTTAAGTTTCGGCAGTCGTGACTCCCTGTTGGTTTTCTAATTTTCCTTTTATTTTAAATCTAAATCTTTTAGCGTTATGTTAGTTCACCACCGCCCGGGAATTCTTTTAGTACCTACGTTTAAACGTAGCCGTTATTGAACGATTCCTTTTTTTATTTCTCTTTATCTAAAAATCTAAAGCTTCGATTACTCTTTTGGTTCTAAGCAGGAGTCACTGTTGCCTCCCAGCTTGCTTACAGCGGTGTGCTCGTTTAAGCATTAGAGCCTCCCAATTAGTTTCCAGTTCAATTGGTTTAGCAGTGGTTATGTTTAAATGGAGCTGTTCACGACTCCCAATTAGTTTTCTGTCTTTATCACTTCAAGAGGGTCTCTCAACTATTCGTTTTTTGAATTGCAATAGGGACCGGGAATAATTACTGCCTGGTTCATTAAGTAACGTCTGCCACTAAATTTAGTCATTACTCAACCCTAGGTAATATTTCTTCTCTTTAGGCGCGCTCTGATATTTTGTGACTTTACCACGAAGTGGATTAACTAGGACGCGTGATTTTTTTCTTTTCCTGTTAGAGTTGTTTCGCTACAGGTATTCCTTCCAGTTAGTGCTCTGTTGTTGATATTCTGCTGCTTGCCCTTTGATTACATCAATGGGGAGTAAGTACTGTCTGCAAAGTGGGAAGCAATAGCTAGAGCGGACGACGGGCAGTATTTGCTCCCAAAGACTATTCTGGTTACTGTGACGGACATTTTTATTTTAAACGTTTTGACGTAAACGAGCGGTAAAAATTAAACTAATAGAAACTGACCACTTTGGAATTCCCCAGGAAAAACGACCGGAGCGAGGACGCCTGCCGCGGTCCACTTGGGACGCTCGACGGTTTTGCACTCCGTCTCCAAAGTTTGAAGCTCCGCGGAGCGCAACCTCCCCGAGCGGCGACTCGGCCTGTAGCCACCGCCCGCTCTTCTCTCCGGCTCCGCCACCCGTTTTTCCAGAGCAGCCCAAAATCCCGGGGAAGCGAACCCGCGCACAGCAGATACGCCGCGACACCAAACCTCCGGCTGTCCAGCTGCGCCGCCCCCGACCGTCGCTGCTGCGCCAACGGGAGCCTCCGGCCGACGCGGTGCCGAGCGCCCGCGACCCCGTCGGCCGCCGGCTCTGCCAGCGGCGCGGTCCGGCGAAATCCGCAACGCTGCCGAGTCTGCGGCGAGTCCGGGGCGTGTTTTTTTAGCGAAGGAAAATGCCGTTTCAAGTCTCAAGTCCGACCTGCAAGGAAAAAGAAAGCCCGCGTAACAAGGCTAGACCCGTTCCTGTCTGTTGCAGAACTTGTACCAGCGCTACATTCTGGACGGGACCGAATGACAAAGCCGAATGACAGCCTGCAAGAATCCTCCTCTCAGAGCTCTCTGGTTGCAAAGGGACTATTGTAGATCACCAGCAGTTGTAAGACACTGAGACTCCTACTTTTCTCCATCTGCCTCCCTCAACAGAAATAAGTCCCAAAGGACAGAAAACCCCAGGAAAGGGTTGAAACCAAACCGAACCCAAACCAAAAACCAAAACCAAGGAAAAACCGTCGGGGAAAAGAGCCCCAAAGCATCAGGAACTGTACCAAGCACCTTAAGTAACACTGAAGCGACTCGAACCAAAACAAGTGACAAAGCAGCTCAGGAGAGGTGCCAGGAAAGACAAATGAGTCCACACAGAGCAACGCCCGTGTCCTTCTGAGAGGACTAGGCAGGTGAGAGAAGGCCCTTTGAAGGCCCGTGGTTCTGAGAAGGCCACTTGTCACGCAGATTGATTCTGGTGCCTGGATGGGAAATGGAGGGGACTGAGGGGCACACGAAGGGGAGGGAGGAACTCGGACAGCTTACGGAGATGCCTGCGGTGCAAAGCCAAAAAGACGGCTGCAGGATGGCTCGGCGTCGGTGCCATCGACCCCCCGCAAAAGATGCTGTGACCCCACTTGGGGACGACAGCCTCTGGCCCCGGCGCCCCCGGGGCTGGGCAGAGGCAGCAGCGCTCGGCATAGCTGGTGGCAGGGGGCCCGACGGGGTGGAACGCGTCCCGGCAGGGCCTGGCCAGGCCCAGGAGCACATCTGGTCCTCGCTGAGGGGCTGGAGCCGATGGGGCCCTGAGGAGTACAGGGGTGGCCTGGTGTCCCCGGCCGCAGCTCTTCCCTGCCGCAGCCGCCTGCGCTCCTGTCCGCGCCCGAAGCCCCGTGCCCGCAGAGGCAGCTGGGTCTGGAGCTGCCAGCGCCAGCAGCCCCAGAGCAGAATGAGCTCCCTGAGCAGAGGCCGAGGCTCATATACCCCAGGCCCCGCCCCCGGGCAAGTGGTGGGGATGGGACACAAGGGGGGGCGGTGCCGGGGGGGGGGGGGGGTGGGGTGGGGGGGGTGGGCAGCAAGGCACGCCAACGGGAGGGTGGGGCATGGGGCAAAAAAGTCACGCCCGGGGGGGCGGTGCTGGGGTGGGGTGCAGAATAACAAAGGCAAACCCGGGAAGGGGAGGGGGTGGGGGCCGGGCAGGGCACGGCCACTGTCGGCGAGGCCATGGGGGGGGCGGTGCTGGGGCGAGGTGCAAAGCAGCAAGGCACTCCCACGGGGGGGGGGCGGGGCGGGGCGCGGGGAAGCAGGGCACGCCCACGGGGGGGGGCGGTGCCGGGGCAGAAAAGGCACACCCGGGGGGGGGGTCGGGGGGGGGCAAGCAGGGCACGCCTACAGTGGCCAGTGCCGAAGAACGGCAGCAAGGCACGCTCGCGGCGGGGGGGGAGGCGCCGGGTGGATTTGGGGCCAGGCACATCCACCCTTAGCAAGGCCACCGAGTTGGGGGTGGCATGGGAAAAACCCCACCTGAAGGCAGAGACAGGGGTATGGGGGGGCATAGACAGGTGCAGACGTGGGGCGCATCCTCACGGCTGCTCGATAGTCTCACCTTCAAGTCCTAGGAAGGGAAATGCGGTCACCAACACGCCTCACAAAAAACAAGTTGCCATCCTGCAGGAAGTTCAGAATTCCGGGAAAATCCAGTGCACCTAGAACAAAACAGCACCAAAACTATCAGTTAAAAAAAAAGGCTGTGTGTTTTAAAACCCTCCTGTCACCCCTGAACACCCCGTAGGAAACTGCCGACGTTAAAAAAAAAAAAAAAAAACAAACAACCCCCCAAAAAAAACAAACCAAAAAAACCCCAAAACCCAAGCTGCATCCCAGGGCGCTCTCTCCTGTGGGTGCCGCTGGACCCTGCCCAGTCCCACAGCTCTCGCCTCGCCCAGAAGGAGCTCCCTGGGCAGAGTCCGGGGCTCATCTACTCCAGGCCCCCCCGCACCGAACCGGCACTTGGGCATCCTGGAGGACTGCGGGCCCATAGAGCGCAAGTTCGGAGGACTGAGGGGCACTTCCGGCATCATGGAGGACCGCGGGGAAGCGGCGGGAGCCTGCCGGAGCCCCGGAGGAGCCGGTGAGTCCCCCGCGAAACGAGTGCCGGCGGCGCCGCCGTCTTGGGGCCGCATCCGCGTCGTTTCTCTCCGGAGCTGCGGCCGGTGCTTGGAGGGGGGCGAGTGTATGGCGCCGCCGTCTTGTGAAGGCTGAGGCTGCCCGCGGCGGGGATGGGGCCGCGCGGGCAGGAGGGGACAGGCCGCCGCCCCGCCGTGCAGAGCTGCGTTCCTTGCGTGTTTCGGCAGGAATCGCTGTTGAATCCGTCTCGCTCTCGAATCCGTCTCGCTCTCCGCGGCTTCCGGGCAGTTTCTCCGCCGGCCCTGCCGGTCCGCGGTTAGGCCGGCGCGGAGCACCGGTGACGGGACCTGCGTGCGTGCGTGCGTGCGTGCGTGCGTGAGGGGCTCTTGCGAGAAGCGCCTCACAATAAGCAGGCTCAGCTCCGGGGCGGCGCTAGTAAATGGCATGGTCCTTGGGCGCCGTTAATTCGTGCCACGCGTTTGAGCTGGAATTTGAGAGAATAGTCTGTTATTTAAATGGCCCGATTGAAGAGTTGACTGGTACAGAAAGCGGGTGAACGAACGGCTCACAGCCAGCGAGCGCTCCGTGTACCGCTGCTGAAGGGAGCAGGAGCAAAGCGCAGGCACCCGACTGACACAAGAGGAAAAGGTTCATTACCGTTGGAAATCACGGTTTCGGATTGTGAATTAGGACTCTAATGAGGGGTCCGTTCACGACGACCGTTACCCTAAACTGCTCCCAATTGGTATTCTATTTCTGCTTCCCAAGGAGAAAATTTTCATCTGATGGTGCTGCGGGGGTATCTTTAATGCATCAGTTTAAGATGGCTAGTATTGTTAAACGGGCACTCATGATGCCCAGTTAGCGTTCGATCTGTTTCTAAAATGAAATCTAAGGTTTTTGTTCGTCGGATTTAATGGGCGTCGGTTTTTTCTTTTAGCTCTACTTGGAAGGAATTGGTACCCGTCCCCTCCCCCCCCCCCCCCAACGGCTATGTTTAAGTTTCGGCAGTCGTGACTCCCTGTTGGTTTTCTAATTTTCCTTTTATTTTAAATCTAAATCTTTTAGCGTTATGTTAGTTCACCACCGCCCGGGAATTCTTTTAGTACCTACGTTTAAACGTAGCCGTTATTGAACGATTCCTTTTTTTATTTCTCTTTATCTAAAAATCTAAAGCTTCGATTACTCTTTTGGTTCTAAGCAGGAGTCACTGTTGCCTCCCAGCTTGCTTACAGCGGTGTGCTCGTTTAAGCATTAGAGCCTCCCAATTAGTTTCCAGTTCAATTGGTTTAGCAGTGGTTATGTTTAAATGGAGCTGTTCACGACTCCCAATTAGTTTTCTGTCTTTATCACTTCAAGAGGGTCTCTCAACTATTCATTTTTTGAATTGCAATAGGGACCGGGAATAATTACTGCCTGGTTCATTAAGTAACGTCTGCCACTAAATTTAGTCATTACTCAACCCTAGGTAATATTTCTTCTCTTTAGGCGCGCTCTGATATTTTGTGACTTTACCACGAAGTGGATTAACTAGGACGCGTGATTTTTTTCTTTTCCTGTTAGAGTTGTTTCGCTACAGGTATTCCTTCCAGTTAGTGCTCTGTTGTTGATATTCTGCTGCTTGCCCTTTGATTACATCAATGGGGAGTAAGTACTGTCTGCAAAGTGGGAAGCAATAGCTAGAGCGGACGACGGGCAGTATTTGCTCCCAAAGACTATTCTGGTTACTGTGACGGACATTTTTATTTTAAACGTTTTGACGTAAACGAGCGGTAAAAATTAAACTAATAGAAACTGACCACTTTGGAATTCCCCAGGAAAAACGACCGGAGCGAGGACGCCTGCCGCAGTCCACTTGGGACGCTCGACGGTTTTGCACTCCGTCTCCAAAGTTTGAAGCTCCGCGGAGCGCAACCTCCCCGAGCGGCGACTCGGCCTGTAGCCACCGCCCGCTCTTCTCTCCGGCTCCGCCACCCGTTTTTCCAGAGCAGCCCAAAATCCCGGGGAAGCGAACCCGCGCACAGCAGATACGCCGCGACACCAAACCTCCGGCTGTCCAGCTGCGCCGCCCCCGACCGTCGCTGCTGCGCCAACGGGAGCCTCCGGCCGACGCGGTGCCGAGCGCCCGCGACCCCGTCGGCCGCCGGCTCTGCCAGCGGCGCGGTCCGGCGAAATCCGCGACGCTGCCGAGTCTGCGGCGAGTCCGGGGCGTGTTTTTTTAGCGAAGGAAAATGCCGTTTCAAGTCTCAAGTCCGACCTGCAAGGAAAAAGAAAGCCCGCGTAACAAGGCTAGACCCGTTCCTGTCTGTTGCAGAACTTGTACCAGCGCTACATTCTGGACGGGACCGAATGACAAAGCCGAATGACAGCCTGCAAGAATCCTCCTCTCAGAGCTCTCTGGTTGCAAAGGGACTATTGTAGATCACCAGCAGTTGTAAGACACTGAGACTCCTACTTTTCTCCATCTGCCTCCCTCAACAGAAATAAGTCCCAAAGGACAGAAAACCCCAGGAAAGGGTTGAAACCAAACCGAACCCAAACCAAAAACCAAAACCAAGGAAAAACCGTCGGGGAAAAGAGCCCCAAAGCATCAGGAACTGTACCAAGCACCTTAAGTAACACTGAAGCGACTCGAACCAAAACAAGTGACAAAGCAGCTCAGGAGAGGTGCCAGGAAAGACAAATGAGTCCACACAGAGCAACGCCCGTGTCCTTCTGAGAGGACTAGGCAGGTGAGAGAAGGCCCTTTGAAGGCCCGTGGTTCTGAGAAGGCCACTTGTCACGCAGATTGATTCTGGTGCCTGGATGGGAAATGGAGGGGACTGAGGGGCACACGAAGGGGAGGGAGGAACTCGGACAGCTTACGGAGATGCCTGCGGTGCAAAGCCAAAAAGACGGCTGCAGGATGGCTCGGCGTCGGTGCCATCGACCCCCCGCAAAAGATGCTGTGACCCCACTTGGGGACGACAGCCTCTGGCCCCGGCGCCCCCGGGGCTGGGCAGAGGCAGCAGCGCTCGGCATAGCTGGTGGCAGGGGGCCCGACGGGGTGGAACGCGTCCCGGCAGGGCCTGGCCAGGCCCAGGAGCACATCTGGTCCTCGCTGAGGGGCTGGAGCCGATGGGGCCCTGAGGAGTACAGGGGTGGCCTGGTGTCCCCGGCCGCAGCTCTTCCCTGCCGCAGCCGCCTGCGCTCCTGTCCGCGCCCGAAGCCCCGTGCCCGCAGAGGCAGCTGGGTCTGGAGCTGCCAGCGCCAGCAGCCCCAGAGCAGAATGAGCTCCCTGAGCAGAGGCCGAGGCTCATATACCCCAGGCCCCGCCCCCGGGCAAGTGGTGGGGATGGGACACAAGGGGGGGCGGTGCCGGGGGGGGGTGGGGGGGGTGGGGGGGGTGGGCAGCAAGGCACGCCAACGGGAGGGTGGGGCATGGGGCAAAAAAGTCACGCCCGGGGGGGGCGGTGCTGGGGTGGGGTGCAGAATAACAAAGGCAAACCCGGGAAGGGGAGGGGGTGGGGGCCGGGCAGGGCACGGCCACTGTCGGCGAGGCCATGGGGGGGGGCGGTGCTGGGGCGAGGTGCAAAGCAGCAAGGCACTCCCACGGGGGGGGGGCGGGGCGGGGCGCGGGGAAGCAGGGCACGCCCACGGGGGGGGGCGGTGCCGGGGCAGAAAAGGCACACCCGGGGGGGGGGTCGGGGGGGGGCAAGCAGGGCACGCCTACAGTGGCCAGTGCCGAAGAACGGCAGCAAGGCACGCTCGCGGCGGGGGGGGGGAGGTGCCGGGTGGATTTGGGGCCAGGCACACCCACCCTTAGCAAGGCCACCGAGTTGGGGGTGGCATGGGAAAAACCCCACCTGAAGGCAGAGACAGGGGTATGGGGGGGCATAGACAGGTGCAGACGTGGGGCGCATCCTCACGGCTGCTCGATAGTCTCACCTTCAAGTCCTAGGAAGGGAAATGCGGTCACCAACACGCCTCACAAAAAACAAGTTGCCATCCTGCAGGAAGTTCAGAATTCCGGGAAAATCCAGTGCACCTAGAACAAAACAGCACCAAAACTATCAGTTAAAAAAAAAGGCTGTGTGTTTTAAAACCCTCCTGTCACCCCTGAACACCCCGTAGGAAACTGCCGACGTTAAAAAAAAAAAAAAAAAACCAAACCAAAAACAAAAACAAAAAAAAACAAACCAAAAAAACCCCAAAACCCAAGCTGCATCCCAGGGCGCTCTCTCCTGTGGGTGCCGCTGGACCCTGCCCAGTCCCACAGCTCTCGCCTCGCCCAGAAGGAGCTCCCTGGGCAGAGCCCGGGGCTCATCTACTCCAGGCCCCCCCGCACCGAACCGGCACTTGGGCATCCTGGAGGACTGCGGGCCCATAGAGCGCAAGTTCGGAGGACTGAGGGGCACTTCCGGCATCATGGAGGACCGCGGGGAAGCGGCGGGAGCCTGCCGGAGCCCCGGAGGAGCCGGTGAGTCCCCCGCGAAACGAGTGCCGGCGGCGCCGCCGTCTCGGGGCCGCATCCGCGTCGTTTCTCTCCGGAGCTGCGGCCGGTGCTTGGAGGGGGGCGAGTGTATGGCGCCGCCGTCTTGTGAAGGCTGAGGCTGCCCGCGGCGGGGATGGGGCCGCGCGGGCAGGAGGGGACAGGCCGCCGCCCCGCCGTGCAGAGCTGCGTTCCTTGCGTGTTTCGGCAGGAATCGCTGTTGAATCCGTCTCGCTCTCGCATCCGTCTCGCTCTCCGCGGCTTCCGGGCAGTTTCTCCGCCGGCCCTGCCGGTCCGCGGTTAGGCCGGCGCGGAGCACCGGTGACGGGACCTGCGTGCGTGCGTGCGTGCGTGCGTGCGTGCGTGAGGGGCTCTTGCGAGAAGCGCCTCACAATAAGCAGGCTCAGCTCCGGGGCGGCGCTAGTAAATGGCATGGTCCTCGGGCGCCGTTAATTCGTGCCACGCGTTTGAGCTGGAATTTGAGAGAATAGTCTGTTATTTAAATGGCCCGATTGAAGAGTTGACTGGTACAGAAAGCGGGTGAACGAACGGCTCACAGCCAGCGAGCGCTCCGTGTACCGCTGCTGAAGGGAGCAGGAGCAAAGCGCAGGCACCCGACTGACACAAGAGGAAAAGGTTCATTACCGTTGGAAATCACGGTTTCGGATTGTGAATTAGGACTCTAATGAGGGGTCCGTTCACGACGACCGTTACCCTAAACTGCTCCCAATTGGTATTCTATTTCTGCTTCCCAAGGAGAAAATTTTCATCTGATGGTGCTGCGGGGGTATCTTTAATGCATCAGTTTAAGATGGCTAGTATTGTTAAACGGGCACTCATGATGCCCAGTTAGCGTTCGATCTGTTTCTAAAATGAAATCTAAGGTTTTTGTTCGTCGGATTTAATGGGCGTCGGTTTTTTCTTTTAGCTCTACTTGGAAGGAATTGGTACCCGTCCCCTCCCCCCCCCCCCCCAACGGCTATGTTTAAGTTTCGGCAGTCGTGACTCCCTGTTGGTTTTCTAATTTTCCTTTTATTTTAAATCTAAATCTTTTAGCGTTATGTTAGTTCACCACCGCCCGGGAATTCTTTTAGTACCTACGTTTAAACGTAGCCGTTATTGAACGATTCCTTTTTTTATTTCTCTTTATCTAAAAATCTAAAGCTTCGATTACTCTTTTGGTTCTAAGCAGGAGTCACTGTTGCCTCCCAGCTTGCTTACAGCGGTGTGCTCGTTTAAGCGTTAGAGCCTCCCAATTAGTTTCCAGTTCAATTGGTTTAGCAGTGGTTATGTTTAAATGGAGCTGTTCACGACTCCCAATTAGTTTTCTGTCTTTATCACTTCAAGAGGGTCTCTCAACTATTCATTTTTTGAATTGCAATAGGGACCGGGAATAATTACTGCCTGGTTCATTAAGTAACATCTGCCACTAAATTTAGTCATTACTCAACCCTAGGTAATATTTCTTCTCTTTAGGCGCGCTCTGATATTTTGTGACTTTACCACGAAGTGGATTAACTAGGACGCGTGATTTTTTTCTTTTCCTGTTAGAGTTGTTTCGCTACAGGTATTCCTTCCAGTTAGTGCTCTGTTGTTGATATTCTGCTGCTTGCCCTTTGATTACATCAATGGGGAGTAAGTACTGTCTGCAAAGTGGGAAGCAATAGCTAGAGCGGACGACGGGCAGTATTTGCTCCCAAAGACTATTCTGGTTACTGTGACGGACATTTTTATTTTAAACGTTTTGACGTAAACGAGCGGTAAAAATTAAACTAATAGAAACTGACCACTTTGGAATTCCCCAGGAAAAACGACCGGAGCGAGGACGCCTGCCGCGGTCCACTTGGGACGCTCGACGGTTTTGCACTCCGTCTCCAAAGTTTGAAGCTCCGCGGAGCGCAACCTCCCCGAGCGGCGACTCGGCCTGTAGCCACCGCCCGCTCTTCTCTCCGGCTCCGCCACCCGTTTTTCCAGAGCAGCCCAAAATCCCGGGGAAGCGAACCCGCGCACAGCAGATACGCCGCGACACCAAACCTCCGGCTGTCCAGCTGCGCCGCCCCCGACCGTCGCTGCTGCGCCAACGGGAGCCTCCGGCCGACGCGGTGCCGAGCGCCCGCGACCCCGTCGGCCGCCGGCTCTGCCAGCGGCGCGGTCCGGCGAAATCCGCGACGCTGCCGAGTCTGCGGCGAGTCCGGGGCGTGTTTTTTTAGCGAAGGAAAATGCCGTTTCAAGTCTCAAGTCCGACCTGCAAGGAAAAAGAAAGCCCGCGTAACAAGGCTAGACCCGTTCCTGTCTGTTGCAGAACTTGTACCAGCGCTACATTCTGGACGGGACCGAATGACAAAGCCGAATGACAGCCTGCAAGAATCCTCCTCTCAGAGCTCTCTGGTTGCAAAGGGACTATTGTAGATCACCAGCAGTTGTAAGACACTGAGACTCCTACTTTTCTCCATCTGCCTCCCTCAACAGAAATAAGTCCCAAAGGACAGAAAACCCCAGGAAAGGGTTGAAACCAAACGGAACCCAAACCAAAAACCAAAACCAAGGAAAAACCGTCGGGGAAAAGAGCCCCAAAGCATCAGGAACTGTACCAAGCACCTTAAGTAACACTGAAGCGACTCGAACCAAAACAAGTGACAAAGCAGCTCAGGAGAGGTGCCAGGAAAGACAAATGAGTCCACACAGAGCAACGCCCGTGTCCTTCTGAGAGGACTAGGCAGGTGAGAGAAGGCCCTTTGAAGGCCCGTGGTTCTGAGAAGGCCACTTGTCACGCAGATTGATTCTGGTGCCTGGATGGGAAATGGAGGGGACTGAGGGGCACACGAAGGGGAGGGAGGAACTCGGACAGCTTACGGAGATGCCTGCGGTGCAAAGCCAAAAAGACGGCTGCAGGATGGCTCGGCGTCGGTGCCATCGACCCCCCGCAAAAGATGCTGTGACCCCACTTGGGGACGACAGCCTCTGGCCCCGGCGCCCCCGGGGCTGGGCAGAGGCAGCAGCGCTCGGCATAGCTGGTGGCAGGGGGCCCGACGGGGTGGAACGCGTCCCGGCAGGGCCTGGCCAGGCCCAGGAGCACATCTGGTCCTCGCTGAGGGGCTGGAGCCGATGGGGCCCTGAGGAGTACAGGGGTGGCCTGGTGTCCCCGGCCGCAGCTCTTCCCTGCCGCAGCCGCCTGCGCTCCTGTCCGCGCCCGAAGCCCCGTGCCCGCAGAGGCAGCTGGGTCTGGAGCTGCCAGCGCCAGCAGCCCCAGAGCAGAATGAGCTCCCTGAGCAGAGGCCGAGGCTCATATACCCCAGGCCCCGCCCCCGGGCAAGTGGTGGGGATGGGACACAAGGGGGGGCGGTGCCGGGGGGGGGGGGGGTGGGGGTGGGGGGGGTGGGCAGCAAGGCACGCCAACGGGAGGGTGGGGCATGGGGCAAAAAAGTCACGCCCGGGGGGGGCGGTGCTGGGGTGGGGTGCAGAATAACAAAGGCAAACCCGGGAAGGGGAGGGGGTGGGGGCCGGGCAGGGCACGGCCACTGTCGGCGAGGCCATGGGGGGGGTGCAAAGCAGCAAGGCACTCCCACGGGGGGGGGGCGGGGCGGGGCGCGGGGAAGCAGGGCACGCCCACGGGGGGGGGCGGTGCCGGGGCAGAAAAGGCACACCCGGGGGGGGGGTCGGGGGGGGGCAAGCAGGGCACGCCTACAGTGGCCAGTGCCGAAGAACGGCAGCAAGGCACGCTCGCGGCGGGGGGGGGGAGGCGCCGGGTGGATTTGGGGCCAGGCACACCCACCCTTAGCAAGGCCACCGAGTTGGGGGTGGCATGGGAAAAACCCCACCTGAAGGCAGAGACAGGGGTATGGGGGGGCATAGACAGGTGCAGACGTGGGGCGCATCCTCACGGCTGCTCGATAGTCTCACCTTCAAGTCCTAGGAAGGGAAATGCGGTCACCAACACGCCTCACAAAAAACAAGTTGCCATCCTGCAGGAAGTTCAGAATTCCGGGAAAATCCAGTGCACCTAGAACAAAACAGCACCAAAACTATCAGTTAAAAAAAAAGGCTGTGTGTTTTAAAACCCTCCTGTCACCCCTGAACACCCCGTAGGAAACTGCCGACGTTAAAAAAAAAAAAAAAAAACCAAACCAAAAACAAAAACAAAAAAAAAACAAACCAAAAAAACCCCAAAACCCAAGCTGCATCCCAGGGCGCTCTCTCCTGTGGGTGCCGCTGGACCCTGCCCAGTCCCACAGCTCTCGCCTCGCCCAGAAGGAGCTCCCTGGGCAGAGCCCGGGGCTCATCTACTCCAGGCCCCCCTGCACCGAACCGGCACTTGGGCATCCTGGAGGACTGCGGGCCCATAGAGCGCAAGTTCGGAGGACTGAGGGGCACTTCCGGCATCATGGAGGACCGCGGGGAAGCGGCGGGAGCCTGCCGGAGCCCCGGAGGAGCCGGTGAGTCCCCCGCGAAACGAGTGCCGGCGGCGCCGCCGTCTCGGGGCCGCATCCGCGTCGTTTCTCTCCGGAGCTGCGGCCGGTGCTTGGAGGGGGGCGAGTGTATGGCGCCGCCGTCTTGTGAAGGCTGAGGCTGCCCGCGGCGGGGATGGGGCCGCGCGGGCAGGAGGGGACAGGCCGCCGCCCCGCCGTGCAGAGCTGCGTTCCTTGCGTGTTTCGGCAGGAATCGCTGTTGAATCCGTCTCGCTCTCGAATCCGTCTCGCTCTCCGCGGCTTCCGGGCAGTTTCTCCGCCGGCCCTGCCGGTCCGCGGTTAGGCCGGCGCGGAGCACCGGTGACGGGACCTGCGTGCGTGCGTGCGTGCGTGCGTGAGGGGCTCTTGCGAGAAGCGCCTCACAATAAGCAGGCTCAGCTCCGGGGCGGCGCTAGTAAATGGCATGGTCCTCGGGCGCCGTTAATTCGTGCCACGCGTTTGAGCTGGAATTTGAGAGAATAGTCTGTTATTTAAATGGCCCGATTGAAGAGTTGACTGGTACAGAAAGCGGGTGAACGAACGGCTCACAGCCAGCGAGCGCTCCGTGTACCGCTGCTGAAGGGAGCAGGAGCAAAGCGCAGGCACCCGACTGACACAAGAGGAAAAGGTTCATTACCGTTGGAAATCACGGTTTCGGATTGTGAATTAGGACTCTAATGAGGGGTCCGTTCACGACGACCGTTACCCTAAACTGCTCCCAATTGGTATTCTATTTCTGCTTCCCAAGGAGAAAATTTTCATCTGATGGTGCTGCGGGGGTATCTTTAATGCATCAGTTTAAGATGGCTAGTATTGTTAAACGGGCACTCATGATGCCCAGTTAGCGTTCGATCTGTTTCTAAAATGAAATCTAAGGTGTTTGTTCGTCGGATTTAATGGGCGTCGGTTTTTTCTTTTAGCTCTACTTGGAAGGAATTGGTACCCGTCCCCTCCTCCCCCCCCCCAACGGCTATGTTTAAGTTTCGGCAGTCGTGACTCCCTGTTGGTTTTCTAATTTTCCTTTTATTTTAAATCTAAATCTTTTAGCGTTATGTTAGTTCACCACCGCCCGGGAATTCTTTTAGTACCTACGTTTAAACGTAGCCGTTATTGAACGATTCCTTTTTTTATTTCTCTTTATCTAAAAATCTAAAGCTTCGATTACTCTTTTGGTTCTAAGCAGGAGTCACTGTTGCCTCCCAGCTTGCTTACAGCGGTGTGCTCGTTTAAGCGTTAGAGCCTCCCAATTAGTTTCCAGTTCAATTGGTTTAGCAGTGGTTATGTTTAAATGGAGCTGTTAACGACTCCCAATTAGTTTTCTGTCTTTATCACTTCAAGAGGGTCTCTCAACTATTCATTTTTTGAATTGCAATAGGGACCGGGAATAATTACTGCCTGGTTCATTAAGTAACATCTGCCACTAAATTTAGTCATTACTCAACCCTAGGTAATATTTCTTCTCTTTAGGCGCGCTCTGATATTTTGTGACTTTACCACGAAGTGGATTAACTAGGACGCGTGATTTTTTTCTTTTCCTGTTAGAGTTGTTTCGCTACAGGTATTCCTTCCAGTTAGTGCTCTGTTGTTGATATTCTGCTGCTTGCCCTTTGATTACATCAATGGGGAGTAAGTACTGTCTGCAAAGTGGGAAGCAATAGCTAGAGCGGACGACGGGCAGTATTTGCTCCCAAAGACTATTCTGGTTACTGTGACGGACATTTTTATTTTAAACGTTTTGACGTAAACGAGCGGTAAAAATTAAACTAATAGAAACTGACCACTTTGGAATTCCCCAGGAAAAACGACCGGAGCGAGGACGCCTGCCGCGGTCCACTTGGGACGCTCGACGGTTTTGCACTCCGTCTCCAAAGTTTGAAGCTCCGCGGAGCGCAACCTCCCCGAGCGGCGACTCGGCCTGTAGCCACCGCCCGCTCTTCTCTCCGGCTCCGCCACCCGTTTTTCCAGAGCAGCCCAAAATCCCGGGGAAGCGAACCCGCGCACAGCAGATACGCCGCGACACCAAACCTCCGGCTGTCCAGCTGCGCCGCCCCCGACCGTCGCTGCTGCGCCAACGGGAGCCTCCGGCCGACGCGGTGCCGAGCGCCCGCGACCCCGTCGGCCGCCGGCTCTGCCAGCGGCGCGGTCCGGCGAAATCCGCGACGCTGCCGAGTCTGCGGCGAGTCCGGGGCGTGTTTTTTTAGCGAAGGAAAATGCCGTTTCAAGTCTCAAGTCCGACCTGCAAGGAAAAAGAAAGCCCGCGTAACAAGGCTAGACCCGTTCCTGTCTGTTGCAGAACTTGTACCAGCACTACATTCTGGACGGGACCGAATGACAAAGCCGAATGACAGCCTGCAAGAATCCTCCTCTCAGAGCTCTCTGGTTGCAAAGGGACTATTGTAGATCACCAGCAGTTGTAAGACACTGAGACTCCTACTTTTCTCCATCTGCCTCCCTCAACAGAAATAAGTCCCAAAGGACAGAAAACCCCAGGAAAGGGTTGAAACCAAACCGAACCCAAACCAAAAACCAAAACCAAGGAAAAACCGTCGGGGAAAAGAGCCCCAAAGCATCAGGAACTGTACCAAGCACCTTAAGTAACACTGAAGCGACTCGAACCAAAACAAGTGACAAAGCAGCTCAGGAGAGGTGCCAGGAAAGACAAATGAGTCCACACAGAGCAACGCCCGTGTCCTTCTGAGAGGACTAGGCAGGTGAGAGAAGGCCCTTTGAAGGCCCGTGGTTCTGAGAAGGCCACTTGTCACGCAGATTGATTCTGGTGCCTGGATGGGAAATGGAGGGGACTGAGGGGCACACGAAGGGGAGGGAGGAACTCGGACAGCTTACGGAGATGCCTGCGGTGCAAAGCCAAAAAGACGGCTGCAGGATGGCTCGGCGTCGGTGCCATCGACCCCCCGCAAAAGATGCTGTGACCCCACTTGGGGACGACAGCCTCTGGCCCCGGCGCCCCCGGGGCTGGGCAGAGGCAGCAGCGCTCGGCATAGCTGGTGGCAGGGGGCCCGACGGGGTGGAACGCGTCCCGGCAGGGCCTGGCCAGGCCCAGGAGCACATCTGGTCCTCGCTGAGGGGCTGGAGCCGATGGGGCCCTGAGGAGTACAGGGGTGGCCTGGTGTCCCCGGCCGCAGCTCTTCCCTGCCGCAGCCGCCTGCGCTCCTGTCCGCGCCCGAAGCCCCGTGCCCGCAGAGGCAGCTGGGTCTGGAGCTGCCAGCGCCAGCAGCCCCAGAGCAGAATGAGCTCCCTGAGCAGAGGCCGAGGCTCATATACCCCAGGCCCCGCCCCCGGGCAAGTGGTGGGGATGGGACACAAGGGGGGGCGGTGCCGGGGGGGGGGGGGGTGGGGGTGGGGGGGGTGGGCAGCAAGGCACGCCAACGGGAGGGTGGGGCATGGGGCAAAAAAGTCACGCCCGGGGGGGGCGGTGCTGGGGTGGGGTGCAGAATAACAAAGGCAAACCCGGGAAGGGGAGGGGGTGGGGGCCGGGCAGGGCACGGCCGCTGTCGGCGAGGCCATGGGGGGGGCGGTGCTGGGGCGAGGTGCAAAGCAGCAAGGCACTCCCACGGGGGGGGGGCGGGGCGGGGCGCGGGGAAGCAGGGCACGCCCACGGGGGGGGGCGGTGCCGGGGCAGAAAAGGCACACCCGGGGGGGGGGTCGGGGGGGGGCAAGCAGGGCACGCCTACAGTGGCCAGTGCCGAAGAACGGCAGCAAGGCACGCTCGCGGCGGGGGGGGGAGGCGCCGGGTGGATTTGGGGCCAGGCACACCCACCCTTAGCAAGGCCACCGAGTTGGGGGTGGCATGGGAAAAACCCCACCTGAAGGCAGAGACAGGGGTATGGGGGGGCATAGACAGGTGCAGACGTGGGGCGCATCCTCACGGCTGCTCGATAGTCTCACCTTCAAGTCCTAGGAAGGGAAATGCGGTCACCAACACGCCTCACAAAAAACAAGTTGCCATCCTGCAGGAAGTTCAGAATTCCGGGAAAATCCAGTGCACCTAGAACAAAACAGCACCAAAACTATCAGTTAAAAAAAAAGGCTGTGTGTTTTAAAACCCTCCTGTCACCCCTGAACACCCCGTAGGAAACTGCCGACGTTAAAAAAAAAAAAAAAAAAAAAAAAAAAAACAAACCAAAAAAACCCCAAAACCCAAGCTGCATCCCAGGGCGCTCTCTCCTGTGGGTGCCGCTGGACCCTGCCCAGTCCCACAGCTCTCGCCTCGCCCAGAAGGAGCTCCCTGGGCAGAGTCCGGGGCTCATCTACTCCAGGCCCCCCCGCACCGAACCGGCACTTGGGCATCCTGGAGGACTGCGGGCCCATAGAGCGCAAGTTCGGAGGACTGAGGGGCACTTCCGGCATCATGGAGGACCGCGGGGAAGCGGCGGGAGCCTGCCGGAGCCCCGGAGGAGCCGGTGAGTCCCCCGCGAAACGAGTGCCGGCGGCGCCGCCGTCTCGGGGCCGCATCCGCGTCGTTTCTCTCCGGAGCTGCGGCCGGTGCTTGGAGGGGGGCGAGTGTATGGCGCCGCCGTCTTGTGAAGGCTGAGGCTGCCCGCGGCGGGGATGGGGCCGCGCGGGCAGGAGGGGACAGGCCGCCGCCCCGCCGTGCAGAGCTGCGTTCCTTGCGTGTTTCGGCAGGAATCGCTGTTGAATCCGTCTCGCTCTCGAATCCGTCTCGCTCTCCACGGCTTCCGGGCAGTTTCTCCGCCGGCCCTGCCGGTCCGCGGTTAGGCCGGCGCGGAGCACCGGTGACGGGACCTGCGTGCGTGCGTGCGTGCGTGCGTGCGTGAGGGGCTCTTGCGAGAAGCGCCTCACAATAAGCAGGCTCAGCTCCGGGGCGGCGCTAGTAAATGGCATGGTCCTCGGGCGCCGTTAATTCGTGCCACGCGTTTGAGCTGGAATTTGAGAGAATAGTCTGTTATTTAAATGGCCCGATTGAAGAGTTGACTGGTACAGAAAGCGGGTGAACGAACGGCTCACAGCCAGCGAGCGCTCCGTGTACCGCTGCTGAAGGGAGCAGGAGCAAAGCGCAGGCACCCGACTGACACAAGAGGAAAAGGTTCATTACCGTTGGAAATCACGGTTTCGGATTGTGAATTAGGACTCTAATGAGGGGTCCGTTCACGACGACCGTTACCCTAAACTGCTCCCAATTGGTATTCTATTTCTGCTTCCCAAGGAGAAAATTTTCATCTGATGGTGCTGCGGGGGTATCTTTAATGCATCAGTTTAAGATGGCTAGTATTGTTAAACGGGCACTCATGATGCCCAGTTAGCGTTCGATCTGTTTCTAAAATGAAATCTAAGGTTTTTGTTCGTCGGATTTAATGGGCGTCGGTTTTTTCTTTTAGCTCTACTTGGAAGGAATTGGTACCCGTCCCCTCCTCCCCCCCCCCAACGGCTATGTTTAAGTTTCGGCAGTCGTGACTCCCTGTTGGTTTTCTAATTTTCCTTTTATTTTAAATCTAAATCTTTTAGCGTTATGTTAGTTCACCACCGCCCGGGAATTCTTTTAGTACCTACGTTTAAACGTAGCCGTTATTGAACGATTCCTTTTTTTATTTCTCTTTATCTAAAAATCTAAAGCTTCGATTACTCTTTTGGTTCTAAGCAGGAGTCACTGTTGCCTCCCAGCTTGCTTACAGCGGTGTGCTCGTTTAAGCGTTAGAGCCTCCCAATTAGTTTCCAGTTCAATTGGTTTAGCAGTGGTTATGTTTAAATGGAGCTGTTAACGACTCCCAATTAGTTTTCTGTCTTTATCACTTCAAGAGGGTCTCTCAACTATTCATTTTTTGAATTGCAATAGGGACCGGGAATAATTACTGCCTGGTTCATTAAGTAACGTCTGCCACTAAATTTAGTCATTACTCAACCCTAGGTAATATTTCTTCTCTTTAGGCGCGCTCTGATATTTTGTGACTTTACCACGAAGTGGATTAACTAGGACGCGTGATTTTTTTCTTTTCCTGTTAGAGTTGTTTCGCTACAGGTATTCCTTCCAGTTAGTGCTCTGTTGTTGATATTCTGCTGCTTGCCCTTTGATTACATCAATGGGGAGTAAGTACTGTCTGCAAAGTGGGAAGCAATAGCTAGAGCGGACGACGGGCAGTATTTGCTCCCAAAGACTATTCTGGTTACTGTGACGGACATTTTTATTTTAAACGTTTTGACGTAAACGAGCGGTAAAAATTAAACTAATAGAAACTGACCACTTTGGAATTCCCCAGGAAAAACGACCGGAGCGAGGACGCCTGCCGCGGTCCACTTGGGACGCTCGACGGTTTTGCACTCCGTCTCCAAAGTTTGAAGCTCCGCGGAGCGCAACCTCCCCGAGCGGCGACTCGGCCTGTAGCCACCGCCCGCTCTTCTCTCCGGCTCCGCCACCCGTTTTTCCAGAGCAGCCCAAAATCCCGGGGAAGCGAACCCGCGCACAGCAGATACGCCGCGACACCAAACCTCCGGCTGTCCAGCTGCGCCGCCCCCGACCGTCGCTGCTGCGCCAACGGGAGCCTCCGGCCGACGCGGTGCCGAGCGCCCGCGACCCCGTCGGCCGCCGGCTCTGCCAGCGGCGCGGTCCGGCGAAATCCGCGACGCTGCCGAGTCTGCGGCGAGTCCGGGGCGTGTTTTTTTAGCGAAGGAAAATGCCGTTTCAAGTCTCAAGTCCGACCTGCAAGGAAAAAGAAAGCCCGCGTAACAAGGCTAGACCCGTTCCTGTCTGTTGCAGAACTTGTACCAGCGCTACATTCTGGACGGGACCGAATGACAAAGCCGAATGACAGCCTGCAAGAATCCTCCTCTCAGAGCTCTCTGGTTGCAAAGGGACTATTGTAGATCACCAGCAGTTGTAAGACACTGAGACTCCTACTTTTCTCCATCTGCCTCCCTCAACAGAAATAAGTCCCAAAGGACAGAAAACCCCAGGAAAGGGTTGAAACCAAACCGAACCCAAAGCAAAAACCAAAACCAAGGAAAAACCGTCGGGGAAAAGAGCCCCAAAGCATCAGGAACTGTACCAAGCACCTTAAGTAACACTGAAGCGACTCGAACCAAAACAAGTGACAAAGCAGCTCAGGAGAGGTGCCAGGAAAGACAAATGAGTCCACACAGAGCAACGCCCGTGTCCTTCTGAGAGGACTAGGCAGGTGAGAGAAGGCCCTTTGAAGGCCCGTGGTTCTGAGAAGGCCACTTGTCACGCAGATTGATTCTGGTGCCTGGATGGGAAATGGAGGGGACTGAGGGGCACACGAAGGGGAGGGAGGAACTCGGACAGCTTACGGAGATGCCTGCGGTGCAAAGCCAAAAAGACGGCTGCAGGATGGCTCGGCGTCGGTGCCATCGACCCCCCGCAAAAGATGCTGTGACCCCACTTGGGGACGACAGCCTCTGGCCCCGGCGCCCCCGGGGCTGGGCAGAGGCAGCAGCGCTCGGCATAGCTGGTGGCAGGGGGCCCGACGGGGTGGAACGCGTCCCGGCAGGGCCTGGCCAGGCCCAGGAGCACATCTGGTCCTCGCTGAGGGGCTGGAGCCGATGGGGCCCTGAGGAGTACAGGGGTGGCCTGGTGTCCCCGGCCGCAGCTCTTCCCTGCCGCAGCCGCCTGCGCTCCTGTCCGCGCCCGAAGCCCCGTGCCCGCAGAGGCAGCTGGGTCTGGAGCTGCCAGCGCCAGCAGCCCCAGAGCAGAATGAGCTCCCTGAGCAGAGGCCGAGGCTCATATACCCCAGGCCCCGCCCCCGGGCAAGTGGTGGGGATGGGACACAAGGGGGGGCGGTGCCGGGGGGGGGGGGGGTGGGGTGGGGGGGGTGGGCAGCAAGGCACGCCAACGGGAGGGTGGGGCATGGGGCAAAAAAGTCACGCCCGGGGGGGCGGTGCTGGGGTGGGGTGCAGAATAACAAAGGCAAACCCGGGAAGGGGAGGGGGTGGGGGCCGGGCAGGGCACGGCCACTGTCGGCGAGGCCATGGGGGGGGCGGTGCTGGGGCGAGGTGCAAAGCAGCAAGGCACTCCCACGGGGGGGGGGCGGTGCCGGGGCAGAAAAGGCACACCCGGGGGGGGGGTCGGGGGGGGGCAAGCAGGGCACGCCTACAGTGGCCAGTGCCGAAGAACGGCAGCAAGGCACGCTCGCGGCGGGGGGGGGAGGCGCCGGGTGGATTTGGGGCCAGGCACACCCACCCTTAGCAAGGCCACCGAGTTGGGGGTGGCATGGGAAAAACCCCACCTGAAGGCAGAGACAGGGGTATGGGGGGGCATAGACAGGTGCAGACGTGGGGCGCATCCTCACGGCTGCTCGATAGTCTCACCTTCAAGTCCTAGGAAGGGAAATGCGGTCACCAACACGCCTCACAAAAAACAAGTTGCCATCCTGCAGGAAGTTCAGAATTCCAGGAAAATCCAGTGCACCTAGAACAAAACAGCACCAAAACTATCAGTTAAAAAAAAAGGCTGTGTGTTTTAAAACCCTCCTGTCACCCCTGAACACCCCGTAGGAAACTGCCGACGTTAAAAAAAAAAAAAAAAAAACCCCAAAAAAACAAACCAAAAAAACCCCAAAACCCAAGCTGCATCCCAGGGCGCTCTCTCCTGTGGGTGCCGCTGGACCCTGCCCAGTCCCACAGCTCTCGCCTCGCCCAGAAGGAGCTCCCTGGGCAGAGCCCGGGGCTCATCTACTCCAGGCCCCCCCGCACCGAACCGGCACTTGGGCATCCTGGAGGACTGCGGGCCCATAGAGCGCAAGTTCGGAGGACTGAGGGGCACTTCCGGCATCATGGAGGACCGCGGGGAAGCGGCGGGAGCCTGCCGGAGCCCCGGAGGAGCCGGTGAGTCCCCCGCGAAACGAGTGCCGGCGGCGCCGCCGTCTCGGGGCCGCATTCGCGTCGTTTCTCTCCGGAGCTGCGGCCGGTGCTTGGAGGGGGGCGTGTGTATGGCGCCGCCGTCTTGTGAAGGCTGAGGCTGCCCGCGGCGGGGATGGGGCCGCGCGGGCAGGAGGGGACAGGCCGCCGCCCCGCCGTGCAGAGCTGCGTTCCTTGCGTGTTTCGGCAGGAATCGCTGTTGAATCCGTCTCGCTCTCGAATCCGTCTCGCTCTCCACGGCTTCCGGGCAGTTTCTCCGCCGGCCCTGCCGGTCCGCGGTTAGGCCGGCGCGGAGCACCGGTGACGGGACCTGCGTGCGTGCGTGCGTGCGTGCGTGCGTGAGGGGCTCTTGCGAGAAGCGCCTCACAATAAGCAGGCTCAGCTCCGGGGCGGCGCTAGTAAATGGCATGGTCCTCGGGCGCCGTTAATTCGTGCCACGCGTTTGAGCTGGAATTTGAGAGAATAGTCTGTTATTTAAATGGCCCGATTGAAGAGTTGACTGGTACAGAAAGCGGGTGAACGAACGGCTCACAGCCAGCGAGCGCTCCGTGTACCGCTGCTGAAGGGAGCAGGAGCAAAGCGCAGGCACCCGACTGACACAAGAGGAAAAGGTTCATTACCGTTGGAAATCACGGTTTCGGATTGTGAATTAGGACTCTAATGAGGGGTCCGTTCACGACGACCGTTACCCTAAACTGCTCCCAATTGGTATTCTATTTCTGCTTCCCAAGGAGAAAATTTTCATCTGATGGTGCTGCGGGGGTATCTTTAATGCATCAGTTTAAGATGGCTAGTATTGTTAAACGGGCACTCATGATGCCCAGTTAGCGTTCGATCTGTTTCTAAAATGAAATCTAAGGTTTTTGTTCGTCGGATTTAATGGGCGTCGGTTTTTTCTTTTAGCTCTACTTGGAAGGAATTGGTACCCGTCCCCTCCTCCCCCCCCCCAACGGCTATGTTTAAGTTTCGGCAGTCGTGACTCCCTGTTGGTTTTCTAATTTTCCTTTTATTTTAAATCTAAATCTTTTAGCGTTATGTTAGTTCACCACCGCCCGGGAATTCTTTTAGTACCTACGTTTAAACGTAGCCGTTATTGAACGATTCCTTTTTTTATTTCTCTTTATCTAAAAATCTAAAGCTTCGATTACTCTTTTGGTTCTAAGCAGGAGTCACTGTTGCCTCCCAGCTTGCTTACAGCGGTGTGCTCGTTTAAGCATTAGAGCCTCCCAATTAGTTTCCAGTTCAATTGGTTTAGCAGTGGTTATGTTTAAATGGAGCTGTTCACGACTCCCAATTAGTTTTCTGTCTTTATCACTTCAAGAGGGTCTCTCAACTATTCGTTTTTTGAATTGCAATAGGGACCGGGAATAATTACTGCCTGGTTCATTAAGTAACGTCTGCCACTAAATTTAGTCATTACTCAACCCTAGGTAATATTTCTTCTCTTTAGGCGCGCTCTGATATTTTGTGACTTTACCACGAAGTGGATTAACTAGGACGCGTGATTTTTTTCTTTTCCTGTTAGAGTTGTTTCGCTACAGGTATTCCTTCCAGTTAGTGCTCTGTTGTTGATATTCTGCTGCTTGCCCTTTGATTACATCAATGGGGAGTAAGTACTGTCTGCAAAGTGGGAAGCAATAGCTAGAGCGGACGACGGGCAGTATTTGCTCCCAAAGACTATTCTGGTTACTGTGACGGACATTTTTATTTTAAACGTTTTGACGTAAACGAGCGGTAAAAATTAAACTAATAGAAACTGACCACTTTGGAATTCCCCAGGAAAAACGACCGGAGCGAGGACGCCTGCCGCGGTCCACTTGGGACGCTCGACGGTTTTGCACTCCGTCTCCAAAGTTTGAAGCTCCGCGGAGCGCAACCTCCCCGAGCGGCGACTCGGCCTGTAGCCACCGCCCGCTCTTCTCTCCGGCTCCGCCACCCGTTTTTCCAGAGCAGCCCAAAATCCCGGGGAAGCGAACCCGCGCACAGCAGATACGCCGCGACACCAAACCTCCGGCTGTCCAGCTGTGCCGCCCCCGACCGTCGCTGCTGCGCCAACGGGAGCCTCCGGCCGACGCGGTGCCGAGCGCCCGCGACCCCGTCGGCCGCCGGCTCTGCCAGCGGCGCGGTCCGGCGAAATCCGCGACGCTGCCGAGTCTGCGGCGAGTCCGGGGCGTGTTTTTTTAGCGAAGGAAAATGCCGTTTCAAGTCTCAAGTCCGACCTGCAAGGAAAAAGAAAGCCCGCGTAACAAGGCTAGACCCGTTCCTGTCTGTTGCAGAACTTGTACCAGCGCTACATTCTGGACGGGACCGAATGACAAAGCCGAATGACAGCCTGCAAGAATCCTCCTCTCAGAGCTCTCTGGTTGCAAAGGGACTATTGTAGATCACCAGCAGTTGTAAGACACTGAGACTCCTACTTTTCTCCATCTGCCTCCCTCAACAGAAATAAGTCCCAAAGGACAGAAAACCCCAGGAAAGGGTTGAAACCAAACCGAACCCAAAGCAAAAACCAAAACCAAGGAAAAACCGTCGGGGAAAAGAGCCCCAAAGCATCAGGAACTGTACCAAGCACCTTAAGTAACACTGAAGCGACTCGAACCAAAACAAGTGACAAAGCAGCTCAGGAGAGGTGCCAGGAAAGACAAATGAGTCCACACAGAGCAACGCCCGTGTCCTTCTGAGAGGACTAGGCAGGTGAGAGAAGGCCCTTTGAAGGCCCGTGGTTCTGAGAAGGCCACTTGTCACGCAGATTGATTCTGGTGCCTGGATGGGAAATGGAGGGGACTGAGGGGCACACGAAGGGGAGGGAGGAACTCGGACAGCTTACGGAGATGCCTGCGGTGCAAAGCCAAAAAGACGGCTGCAGGATGGCTCGGCGTCGGTGCCATCGACCCCCCGCAAAAGATGCTGTGACCCCACTTGGGGACGACAGCCTCTGGCCCCGGCGCCCCCGGGGCTGGGCAGAGGCAGCAGCGCTCGGCATAGCTGGTGGCAGGGGGCCCGACGGGGTGGAACGCGTCCCGGCAGGGCCTGGCCAGGCCCAGGAGCACATCTGGTCCTCGCTGAGGGGCTGGAGCCGATGGGGCCCTGAGGAGTACAGGGGTGGCCTGGTGTCCCCGGCCGCAGCTCTTCCCTGCCGCAGCCGCCTGCGCTCCTGTCCGCGCCCGAAGCCCCGTGCCCGCAGAGGCAGCTGGGTCTGGAGCTGCCAGCGCCAGCAGCCCCAGAGCAGAATGAGCTCCCTGAGCAGAGGCCGAGGCTCATATACCCCAGGCCCCGCCCCCGGGCAAGTGGTGGGGATGGGACACAAGGGGGGGCGGTGCCGGGGGGGGGTGGGGGGGGTGGGGGGGGTGGGCAGCAAGGCACGCCAACGGGAGGGTGGGGCATGGGGCAAAAAAGTCACGCCCGGGGGGGCGGTGCTGGGGTGGGGTGCAGAATAACAAAGGCAAACCCGGGAAGGGGAGGGGGTGGGGGCCGGGCAGGGCACGGCCACTGTCGGCGAGGCCATGGGGGGGGGCGGTGCTGGGGCGAGGTGCAAAGCAGCAAGGCACTCCCACGGGGGGGGGGCGGGGCGGGGCGCGGGGAAGCAGGGCACGCCCACGGGGGGGGGCGGTGCCGGGGCAGAAAAGGCACACCCGGGGGGGGGGTCGGGGGGGGGCAAGCAGGGCACGCCTACAGTGGCCAGTGCCGAAGAACGGCAGCAAGGCACGCTCGCGGCGGGGGGGGGAGGTGCCGGGTGGATTTGGGGCCAGGCACACCCACCCTTAGCAAGGCCACCGAGTTGGGGGTGGCATGGGAAAAACCCCACCTGAAGGCAGAGACAGGGGTATGGGGGGGCATAGACAGGTGCAGACGTGGGGCGCATCCTCACGGCTGCTCGATAGTCTCACCTTCAAGTCCTAGGAAGGGAAATGCGGTCACCAACACGCCTCACAAAAAACAAGTTGCCATCCTGCAGGAAGTTCAGAATTCCGGGAAAATCCAGTGCACCTAGAACAAAACAGCACCAAAACTATCAGTTAAAAAAAAAGGCTGTGTGTTTTAAAACCCTCCTGTCACCCCTGAACACCCCGTAGGAAACTGCCGACGTTAAAAAAAAAAAAAAAAAACCAAACCAAAAACAAAAACAAAAAAAAACAAACCAAAAAAACCCCAAAACCCAAGCTGCATCCCAGGGCGCTCTCTCCTGTGGGTGCCGCTGGACCCTGCCCAGTCCCACAGCTCTCGCCTCGCCCAGAAGGAGCTCCCTGGGCAGAGCCCGGGGCTCATCTACTCCAGGCCCCCCCGCACCGAACCGGCACTTGGGCATCCTGGAGGACTGCGGGCCCATAGAGCGCAAGTTCGGAGGACTGAGGGGCACTTCCGGCATCATGGAGGACCGCGGGGAAGCGGCGGGAGCCTGCCGGAGCCCCGGAGGAGCCGGTGAGTCCCCCGCGAAACGAGTGCCGGCGGCGCCGCCGTCTCGGGGCCGCATCCGCGTCGTTTCTCTCCGGAGCTGCGGCCGGTGCTTGGAGGGGGGCGAGTGTATGGCGCCGCCGTCTTGTGAAGGCTGAGGCTGCCCGCGGCGGGGATGGGGCCGCGCGGGCAGGAGGGGACAGGCCGCCGCCCCGCCGTGCAGAGCTGCGTTCCTTGCGTGTTTCGGCAGGAATCGCTGTTGAATCCGTCTCGCTCTCGAATCCGTCTCGCTCTCCACGGCTTCCGGGCAGTTTCTCCGCCGGCCCTGCCGGTCCGCGGTTAGGCCGGCGCGGAGCACCGGTGACGGGACCTGCGGGCGTGCGGGCGTGCGGGCGTGCGTGCGTGAGGGGCTCTTGCGAGAAGCGCCTCACAATAAGCAGGCTCAGCTCCGGGGCGGCGCTAGTAAATGGCATGGTCCTCGGGCGCCGTTAATTCGTGCCACGCGTTTGAGCTGGAATTTGAGAGAATAGTCTGTTATTTAAATGGCCCGATTGAAGAGTTGACTGGTACAGAAAGCGGGTGAACGAACGGCTCACAGCCAGCGAGCGCTCCGTGTACCGCTGCTGAAGGGAGCAGGAGCAAAGCGCAGGCACCCGACTGACACAAGAGGAAAAGGTTCATTACCGTTGGAAATCACGGTTTCGGATTGTGAATTAGGACTCTAATGAGGGGTCCGTTCACGACGACCGTTACCCTAAACTGCTCCCAATTGGTATTCTATTTCTGCTTCCCAAGGAGAAAATTTTCATCTGATGGTGCTGCGGGGGTATCTTTAATGCATCAGTTTAAGATGGCTAGTATTGTTAAACGGGCACTCATGATGCCCAGTTAGCGTTCGATCTGTTTCTAAAATGAAATCTAAGGTTTTTGTTCGTCGGATTTAATGGGCGTCGGTTTTTTCTTTTAGCTCTACTTGGAAGGAATTGGTACCCGTCCCCTCCTCCCCCCCCCCAACGGCTATGTTTAAGTTTCGGCAGTCGTGACTCCCTGTTGGTTTTCTAATTTTCCTTTTATTTTAAATCTAAATCTTTTAGCGTTATGTTAGTTCACCACCGCCCGGGAATTCTTTTAGTACCTACGTTTAAACGTAGCCGTTATTGAACGATTCCTTTTTTTATTTCTCTTTATCTAAAAATCTAAAGCTTCGATTACTCTTTTGGTTCTAAGCAGGAGTCACTGTTGCCTCCCAGCTTGCTTACAGCGGTGTGCTCGTTTAAGCGTTAGAGCCTCCCAATTAGTTTCCAGTTCAATTGGTTTAGCAGTGGTTATGTTTAAATGGAGCTGTTCACGACTCCCAATTAGTTTTCTGTCTTTATCACTTCAAGAGGGTCTCTCAACTATTCATTTTTTGAATTGCAATAGGGACCGGGAATAATTACTGCCTGGTTCATTAAGTAACATCTGCCACTAAATTTAGTCATTACTCAACCCTAGGTAATATTTCTTCTCTTTAGGCGCGCTCTGATATTTTGTGACTTTACCACGAAGTGGATTAACTAGGACGCGTGATTTTTTTCTTTTCCTGTTAGAGTTGTTTCGCTACAGGTATTC
The DNA here is from genome assembly GCF_034619465.1 of Leptosomus discolor. Classification (NCBI taxonomy): domain Eukaryota; kingdom Metazoa; phylum Chordata; class Aves; order Leptosomiformes; family Leptosomidae; genus Leptosomus; species Leptosomus discolor. The sequence continues at coordinate 178,378 of NW_028237820.1, forward strand.
CTTCCAGTTAGTGCTCTGTTGTTGATATTCTGCTGCTTGCCCTTTGATTACATCAATGGGGAGTAAGTACTGTCTGCAAAGTGGGAAGCAATAGCTAGAGCGGACGACGGGCAGTATTTGCTCCCAAAGACTATTCTGGTTACTGTGACGGACATTTTTATTTTAAACGTTTTGACGTAAACGAGCGGTAAAAATTAAACTAATAGAAACTGACCACTTTGGAATTCCCCAGGAAAAACGACCGGAGCGAGGACGCCTGCCGCGGTCCACTTGGGACGCTCGACGGTTTTGCACTCCGTCTCCAAAGTTTGAAGCTCCGCGGAGCGCAACCTCCCCGAGCGGCGACTCGGCCTGTAGCCACCGCCCGCTCTTCTCTCCGGCTCCGCCACCCGTTTTTCCAGAGCAGCCCAAAATCCCGGGGAAGCGAACCCGCGCACAGCAGATACGCCGCGACACCAAACCTCCGGCTGTCCAGCTGCGCCGCCCCCGACCGTCGCTGCTGCGCCAACGGGAGCCTCCGGCCGACGCGGTGCCGAGCGCCCGCGACCCCGTCGGCCGCCGGCTCTGCCAGCGGCGCGGTCCGGCGAAATCCGCGACGCTGCCGAGTCTGCGGCGAGTCCGGGGCGTGTTTTTTTAGCGAAGGAAAATGCCGTTTCAAGTCTCAAGTCCGACCTGCAAGGAAAAAGAAAGCCCGCGTAACAAGGCTAGACCCGTTCCTGTCTGTTGCAGAACTTGTACCAGCGCTACATTCTGGACGGGACCGAATGACAAAGCCGAATGACAGCCTGCAAGAATCCTCCTCTCAGAGCTCTCTGGTTGCAAAGGGACTATTGTAGATCACCAGCAGTTGTAAGACACTGAGACTCCTACTTTTCTCCATCTGCCTCCCTCAACAGAAATAAGTCCCAAAGGACAGAAAACCCCAGGAAAGGGTTGAAACCAAACCGAACCCAAACCAAAAACCAAAACCAAGGAAAAACCGTCGGGGAAAAGAGCCCCAAAGCATCAGGAACTGTACCAAGCACCTTAAGTAACACTGAAGCGACTCGAACCAAAACAAGTGACAAAGCAGCTCAGGAGAGGTGCCAGGAAAGACAAATGAGTCCACACAGAGCAACGCCCGTGTCCTTCTGAGAGGACTAGGCAGGTGAGAGAAGGCCCTTTGAAGGCCCGTGGTTCTGAGAAGGCCACTTGTCACGCAGATTGATTCTGGTGCCTGGATGGGAAATGGAGGGGACTGAGGGGCACACGAAGGGGAGGGAGGAACTCGGACAGCTTACGGAGATGCCTGCGGTGCAAAGCCAAAAAGACGGCTGCAGGATGGCTCGGCGTCGGTGCCATCGACCCCCCCCAAAAGATGCTGTGACCCCACTTGGGGACGACAGCCTCTGGCCCCGGCGCCCCCGGGGCTGGGCAGAGGCAGCAGCGCTCGGCATAGCTGGTGGCAGGGGGCCCGACGGGGTGGAACGCGTCCCGGCAGGGCCTGGCCAGGCCCAGGAGCACATCTGGTCCTCGCTGAGGGGCTGGAGCCGATGGGGCCCTGAGGAGTACAGGGGTGGCCTGGTGTCCCCGGCCGCAGCTCTTCCCTGCCGCAGCCGCCTGCGCTCCTGTCCGCGCCCGAAGCCCCGTGCCCGCAGAGGCAGCTGGGTCTGGAGCTGCCAGCGCCAGCAGCCCCAGAGCAGAATGAGCTCCCTGAGCAGAGGCCGAGGCTCATATACCCCAGGCCCCGCCCCCGGGCAAGTGGTGGGGATGGGACACAAGGGGGGGCGGTGCCGGGGGGGGTGGGGGGGGTGGGCAGCAAGGCACGCCAACGGGAGGGTGGGGCATGGGGCAAAAAAGTCACGCCCGGGGGGGGCGGTGCTGGGGTGGGGTGCAGAATAACAAAGGCAAACCCGGGAAGGGGAGGGGGTGGGGGCCGGGCAGGGCACGGCCACTGTCGGCGAGGCCATGGGGGGGGGGCGGTGCTGGGGCGAGGTGCAAAGCAGCAAGGCACTCCCACGGGGGGAGCGGTGCCGGGGCGGGGCACGGGGAAGCAGGGCACACCCACCGGGGGGGGGGATCAGTGCCGGGGCGGGGCGCGGGGAAGCAGGGCACGCCCACGGGGGGGGCGGTGCCGGGGCAGAAAAGGCACACCGGGGGGGGGGGGGCAAGCAGGGCACGCCTACAGTGGCCAGTGCCGAAGAACAGCAGCAAGGCACGCTCACGGCGGGGGGGAGGCGCCGGGTGGATTTGGGGCCAGGCACACCCACCCTTAGCAAGGCCACCGAGTTGGGGATGGCATGGGAAAAACCCCACCTGAAGGCAGAGACAGGGGTATGGGGGGGCATAGACAGGTGCAGACGTGGGGCGCATCCTCACGGCTGCTCGATAGTCTCACCTTCAAGTCCTAGGAAGGGAAATGCGGTCACCAACACTCCTCGCAAAAAACAAGTTGCCATCCTGCAGGAAGTTCAGAATTCCGGGAAAATCCAGTGCACCTAGAACAAAACAGCACCAAAACTAGCAGTTAAAAAAAAGGCTGTGTGTTTTAAAACCCTCCTGTCACCCCTGAACACCCCCTAGGAAACTGCTGACATAAAAACAAGAAAAAAAAAAAGCCCAAGCTTCATCCCAGGGCACTTTCTACTGTGGGTGCTGCTGGACCCTGCCTAGTCCCAGAGTTCTTGCCTCGCATGTAAGAAGGAGCTTCCTGGGAGAGTTCAGGGCTCATCTACCCCAGGTCCCAACCACCACCCTTCCCAAAATCATAGGCAACTGGGTAAACTGAGACACGGAGAGAGGGGACCTAGAAATGCCAGTTTCACAAGCAATGAGGAAGAATGAAATCAGAGCTGGTGGGGTGCCAGAAAGGAAACGACATAGAAAGGAAAGGTAGAAGGTGACACTTTACAGGGCAATGCTAGCAAAAGAGCAAAAAGCTTTGGGGAACTAGACAGCCTGAAAGGCAGACAGAGGCAGGGACAGGCAAGGAGGCAGGCAGAGATCCAGAGAACCGGGGCAGGGATGGCCCTGGACACACACGAGGGGACACGTGGCTCCTGGTGACAACGGCAGACCTTCACCGCCCCGAGGCTTTTCTCTCTGTCTCTGCCCCTTCCTCCTCCACAGTGCCAGCTGCCTGACCTTAGGAGCAGGCGGTGGGTGACTCAATGCACTTCTCTCACGAGGTTTCCTGGACATGCAGCAGCTCACACGTGTGCAGCCAACAGAGGCGCCAAGGTCCTGGTGCTGTGTTATGGTGGCATTCTCTGTTGTGGATGGGTGGGAGGGATCCTTCCTTGCCACAGGGACCAGCTGGAGACAGTTGCCTGTGGAAGCCCCTTGGTTTGACTCCTCAGCCAGCTCCTGCAGGCAGGCATGCCCAGGCAGCCCCCTTCATAGCCCAAAGTAGGGCCAGCCCCATCATTAGCCTCAGTGGCCACACCTGCCCCAGCTGGAGCCCATCAGGAACAGGTGCCTGGGCAAAGCCCCACAGCACATGGCCCCCTCCCCGGCACCTGCCCACAGCCACGAGCTCTGCACCCAGGGGCTTGAATACCATCCAGGGGCACAGAGGAGGCAGGAAAAGTTTACTCACCTCTGCCCAGAACAAATCCTGGCACTGAGCTGGCTACAAGGCTCGGTGTGCAAACACAGCAAACGCAGCAGGAGAGAAGGGAAAAAGCAGGAGGAAGGTAGAGAAGAGGTGGGGGACAGGCAGCCAGTAAACGGGATGCTGCAAACAGGAGAGGGACAGGGAGCAGGACAGTAGCATAGAGAGAGGAGTACTGGGACACTGAGCAAAAAACCCAGGGAGAGATGGAGGAATACATAAGAGCGAGGAGGAGCAGGAGAGAGAGGCCAAAGGGACCAGCAGGACCACAAGGCAGGGACAAGACAAGGGACAGGGAAATATTGTAAAGCAATAGGGGAAAAGAAACAGAGGCAAGAACTAACACATAGGGTCAGGAAGACAAAAAGAGGGAGCCTTACAAAGACAATGTAAAAAGTGACACCATTTCCACCCCCGTCTTGACTTCCACATTTTCCCTGACTTCGCACCCCATCTCAGCCTCCACTTTCTTCCAGCCCTGCCTCTCCCCCTGGCTTGAGGGGAAGCCCCAGTGCAATCAGGAAGGTGTTAGGCTGTCCATCAGGCTCCCACAGCAAAGGGGCCAGGACAGAAAGCCATTGCTGGCCCTCCCCATCCCTGGGCAGCCCTTTCCCAGGCAGCAGAAGGAGCGGCAGGCAGGGCAGCAGAGGTGGACCGGGACACACACAGGAGAACGTGTGACTCACCCCAGCTCCTGGCACCAGCTCAGATCTTCAGCACCCCAACACTTTTCTCTCAACTCCCCTCCACCGCCAGGCTGGCCAGCGGCTCACACACACAGCCGATGCAGGCACCAAGCTGCCAGCAATGTGTGCTGGTGGTCTGCTCCATCATGGACAGCTCAGGGGGATCCTTCCTTACCACAGGGACCAGCCATTCCATTCTGGAGGTAGCTCCAGCTACCTCCTCAGCCAGTTCCCCTTTATCAGCTCCCTCAGGCAGCCCCTTTATAGCCCACAGGAGGGCCGGCCCTGTTATTAGCCCCACTGGCCACACCTGGAGCCCATCAGGAACAGGGGCCACAGGCAAGAACAAGCACCCAGGGACAAGGAGCTCTGAAGAGGGAGATGTAGGAAGAAAATGTAAAAAGCAATACTGCTTTTCCACTCTCCCACCCACCCCTGCCCTTGGGAAAGCCTGATGGAAACCATGAGACTTCAGGGTGTCCCTGCTGGGTGCCCCTCATTCCCCCTGATATCTACTGGTGATGGCATTTTGGGCCCAAGGAAGTGCCAGAGCGAAGTTTGGAATGCAAACAGTTTGTTTAAAACAGTTTGCATCTGGAGCAGCAGTTCTTGTAGTGGTGGGGGCAAGGCAGGTGCATGGAGCAGGGACAAGGGGAGGGGGACACAAAACATGGTAATGGGAGGCAGGTGCAAGGCACACCCATGGTGGGGGGGCGGGGGGAGGGAGGAAGGCAGGTGCACAGGGGGAGGATAGGGTGTGAGCTATGCACACCCATAAAGTGGGTACAAAAATCTGTCAGGGATAACCTGATTGAGGAAGATGAAGTTGACCTTGACAGCATTCCAGTATACCCTTGAAAAGACAGAAGAAGTGGATGAAGAATGTTGTAAACAAGTTTGAGGAAGTTATAAGAGATTGAGCAAGAAGAGACTGAGCAAGTAATACCACAGAGCAGAAACTTGGCAAGAGAACAGTAGGTACAGTGAGAAATACAGTAGGAGCTCCAGCCAATCATTATGTGAATGGAGGTGAATGGACAAAGCTATTGAGCGAATCATTTTAGCAGCCTTAGTGCATGAACAGGTGGACAGATAAGAAAGGTTATAAAAGGGTACGCTTTTTCTGCTGCACCATCTCAGCCATCTTGGTTTTTGCAACTTAATAAAGACTGCCTTCTTACATATACTCTTGTCGTTGTCCATCCCTACCATGAAAAAAAGCAGGCAAGGCAGGCCCATGGGAGGCAGGGACATGACAAGTAGGGCCAGGCACACACACGGGAGTCAAGGCCACAAAGATCGGGGTGGCATGGGAAAAACCCCACCTGAAGGCAGAGACAGGGGTATGGGGGGGCATAGACAGGTGCAGATGTGGTGCACATCCTCATGCTACTCGATAATCTCACCTTCAGTCCTAGGAAAGGAAATGGGATCACAAACCCTTGTCACAAAAAACAAGTTGCCATCCTGCAGGAAGTTCAGAATTCCAGGAAAATCCAGTGCACCTATGTCTTGGTTTGAAAGACAGGTGTCTGTGGAGGAAGGCAGGAGCCTCCCTTGAAATGGAAAGTGCAACCCCCTTCCCTCCAAATTATTATAATTTTGAAATTAACGGGCGTTCAGGCAAAGATACGGGGAATAGGAATAACAGTTCTTTACTAATATATATATATATATATATAAAAAACACAAGGCAGGGAAAAAACAAACAACCCACTGGTTTACACTGACAGAGTCAGGAATACAACCTGACACCCTGTTAGGGTGGCAGTAGCAGTCCGATAAGATGCTGGCTGCAGTCCTCCTGAAGCGATGGATGTAGTTCTGTGGAAGCAGCAATCAGGTAAAAGAGTCTGGTCTTCCTCCGAAGGTCCAGTGGTAGGTAGGTAGCTCTTGTCCTCTGGAACTCCAGTGGGGGGAAAAGCTCCTCTGGGAATCCACTGGAAGAAGGCTGCTAGGGTGTTCAAAATCTCTGTTTTTATTTGGCATGGACTGCTTGGCTCCTTCCCCCCCGCCCCCCCCACCCCCGGGCGGAGCATCTCACAATGGGATGGGGAGTCGTGAGGCAGTTCCTTGATGGGCCATTAACAGGAGATAGTCCAGGAGCGAGTTATCGATGAGTCAGGCGATAAGGCATTGTTGTGCCCAGTAACAGGAGATAGTCCGGGGGGGGGAGGCAGAGAGCACCGCCCCACCTGGTCTCAACAGCTCCTGAAGATGGTAATAGAATATTTTTTTCTTTTGGCACATTTTGCACTGTAACCCAGGACAACCTAGAACAAAACCACAGCAAAACTGTCAGTTAAAAAAGCTGTGTGTTTTAGAACCCTCTCATCACCCCTTAACACTCCGTATGAAACTGCTGACAAATAATAAAAAAAAAAAGCCCAAGCTGCATCCCAGGGCTCTCTCTACTGTGGGTGCTGCTGGAGCTTGCCCAATCCCACAGCTCTCACCTCGCCCAGAAGGAGCTCCCTGGGCAGAGCCCGGGACTCATCTACCCCAGGCCCCGCCCACTGCCTTTCCAAACATCCCCCGGGGAAGGGGCCGCCGCGGGGCACAAAGGTGAGAGCGTCCGGTGCGTAGCCCACTCACTGTAGGCGGTAGCAGGAGAGAGCGCGGCAGCGCGCACCCGGAGCTGCAGTACCGTCTTTTGGTCACAGGGTGGCAGCAGGGAGCGCGGAAAGCTCCGCTGGGCCTGCAGTACCGACTTTCGGTCACAGGGTGGCAGCAGGGAGCGCGGCAGCGCCTTCGGGACTGCAGTACTGCTTTTCGGTCACAGGGTGGCAGCAGGGAGCGCGGCAGCGCCTTCGGGACTGCAGTACTGCTTTTCGGTCACAGGGTGGCAGCAGGGAGCGCGGCAGCGCCTTCGGGACTGCAGTACTGCTTTTCGGTCACAGGGTGGCAGCAGGGAGCGCGGCAGCGCCTTCGGGACTGCAGTACTGCTTTTCGGTCACAGGGTGGCAGCAGGGAGCGCGGCAGCGCCTTCGGGACTGCAGTACTGCTTTTCGGTCACAGGGTGGCAGCAGGGAGCGCGGCAGCGCCTTCGGGAGTGCAGTACTGCTTTTCGGTCACAGGGTGGCAGCAGGGAGCGCGGCAGTGCCTTCGGGACTGCAGTACTGCTTTTCGGTCACAGGGTGGCAGCAGAGAGCGCCACAAATCGGTGTCACCGCACACACGCGTGTACCACGCCCCAGTACCCAACCCTAGTCAAATCGTGGTAGCAGAGCGCGCCGCAGGCGGCCGCCAGCGCGCATGCGCGTACCCCGGCCTGCAGTACCGCACACCCCCCACGCGCAGGCAGCACAAAGCGCCGTTTCACGCAGCACCCCCGTGCGGTCACAGCGGCGCAGCAGCACCTGCGTCTTTCTCTGACACTGGGGGTACAGGGGGACCCGGAGAGGGGTGGGGGATGACCGACACCAACGGCTCTCCCCGGCATAACCCACAGACGAGCACTCACCTGCCACAGCCCACGAGACAGAATCCATGCTCGATGCCTGCCCCCCGCCGGATCATCGACGCCGGCTGCCGCACAGCAGAGGGGTGGCAGGGCGTCCGCCAAAGGACGGTGCCATGGCTCTTGCTCGCACTCGGCTCTGCCACATTCCCCGTCTCGGACCACGCCCGGACGGGCTCCCCAGAGCAACAACTGCCCCTTTCCCCACCGGACAGCCGTGGCAGAAAGCTTGGACAGAGACAGAGCTGGCCCCGCGGGGCGAGAGCGCTGAGCCACCGGCAGGCAAACCTGGGGGGGGGGGGGGGGGGGGGGGGGCGAGCTGCTGCGCAGCACCGGACACTCACAGCAAGACATCGGGAAACAAAAGGCCCCAGCCATAGTTCAGCACATTAGAAGAACAACACAGAAGCAAGGAGAGGAATTCAATAGAACGAGGGACAGGAGAGCAGTCGAACTGAAGGAGACCAGCCCGAAATACAGACACATCCTCTACAAACCAGAGTGATTTGAATACTTAACACTCCATAGAAAGACAAACAGATACGATTTCCAACCCCTTCTTAGCAGAAAAGCAACTGCTCTTGCTCATGTTTGATGCCCTTCCTTAGAGCGCTGCTGCAGAACAAGGCTGTACACCCCCATCTAGATCTATGCTTACACCTGTCTCCAAAATACACAGTTGTTATTTGACTCTGCTCCTGCCCCACCTTGTTCTATCATGTCACATGATTAGAAACCAAGTACTTCAGAGCGCTCTGTCAAAACACAGGGAAGAAACTCAGTAACATGCAGCTGCCTCTGGCTTGGAAAGAGTTAGAGAAACCCCTGACCGCTTAAGTACACCTCATACATCACATGCTGTACTGATTCGGCAGCGAGTTTAAACCGCGTTAGTCATTCTGCCAATTATACAATTTTAACTTTCTCTAGAGTTTCATATATGACAGGAAAAGATCAGTGAAATAATAGATCCCCCACATGGTTTTACTCATTAAAAAGAAAAAAAAAAGAAATTCAAATCCCCAGGGCTGCAACAGGTAAGGCCACCGAACAGGACTGGCAGATGCACTAAGGCTTCTGGCTGTACCAAAGCACGCAGAGGAACATTTTTTAATCGTATCTCGACCGTTGCAACCAAGAATGTAAAGACCAGCGACGCCATCCACTTTTGGAACACTTGCTGTGCTTCAGTCTTTGGAAACAAATTGACTTTGCTGTTGTTTTGTTTTTCAAAAGAGGGCAAAAAGTCTCACTGCTCATGACTTCTACAGCCAAGCACACAGAGTCCGACAGGCAGTTCGTACAACGCAATTTCTTTGAAGGAGAAAGATTTCCATTCCAGGAAAATCCCTTTTCCAACTGAAATCAAAGTTACGCACTGCAGGACAACGGTCCCTGGTCCCTCAGCTTCGCTTCCAGAGGGCTGGGGATCCGCGTCCATCCTCAGCAGAAACCACATCAACTAACCTGATTACTCCTGCAGTTGCCACGTTCCTCCTCATCGCCTACAGAAAAAAAAAAAAAAAACCCACACACACCGCTGACAGTGGTAGCTGTCACACGGGTCACCACAGACCTCCTCGAAACACCCTCCTCCTCAAAAGGAACGTGGTCTTCCGCTCAACTGCTCCGCACCGATTCCCGTGTTGGACGCTGCAGCTGTCATCGCTTGCGGCCCCCCTAAGGTAGCAACAGACAGAGAAATACCGTCACGCTTGGGAGAAATCACCAGCCCCACGCTCCTCCTTGCTGCTCCTTAGCTCACCACCTCAAAAGCTCACCCAACTCCAAAGGCAGCTGCGTAACACCTGCACAAACGCACAGAAACGCTTGACCGAGCTGCCGCAGGATGCTCCGCTCTTGGACGCCGGCCCGGCTGACAACCGCCTCGCCTCCTCAGGCCGCTGGTCGGCGCGCAGCTTCGCCCCTCCGAGGCTATGTGCGTGACCTGCGAAAGCCAAAACAAAAGGCACGTGCTGAGATACCGCCCGAAACCACAGCCTGCCCGTGCCCATTCCCCTCTCCTCCTCCTCTACCTCGGCCGCCCACCCACCCTACCTCTGCCAGCTGCCGCGTTGAGGCTCCGGTACCACCTGTAAAACACAACCCATAAGGGATGCTTATAAACTTCACAAACGACACAATGCCTGAAAAGTAACTTCTCTGCTGCAGCCCACCAGTCCCAGCTCACCTCGCCCCAGCCACCCGCAGTGCCGATACCCTGCTTCGCTCGCTACTTCGTGCCTTTGGAATACAACAAACCTACCAAGACCTGTCAGCTGCTCACACAGCCATCGGCCGCATCTGCCCGCTGACACCGCGTGCCGACCCACCTTCTTATGGCAGCTCCCCCGCCCCTCCTCTAACCCTTTGGTGCACGGCTCGTCTCACTGCATCTGAAAACGGCATCGAACGAGTCACCCGGCTGCGGAGCAACAGCTTAACGGTTCCGGAGATCTCCTTTCCATGTAGGAATACCCTCTAGACTCCAACAACAGCCAGCCAGCCATCACAGAAAACCAAAGCCAAAGCAACACCTGGCCCTACGCGTACGACCCTTAGCACCTTCCACCCCGGAAGTCAAATGCCACGGCCCCTGACGAAAAGATACGGCCGCGGCCGCAACCGCAACGGTGGACGCGCGAGAAGCCGGGCCCCAAGACCCAACATCCACAGGATGCGGAGAAGTCGTCGTCCCAGAAGAGGGCTCCGTGAGAACAGACCGCTCGACAGCGGATACCCCAGCGCATCCTGGACCACTCGTCACCTTCTCGGACACGAGACGTGCTGGACAGATCTGTGTGTGGAGCTTCTCGCGCGAGACGGGGAGCGCTCGGTCGGCGGTACCCCGGTGAGTCGAGGAGCACGAGACCCTCGGTGCGGCTACCGATGCGCCCGCCTACCGCAAAAGAATAAACCTCCGGAGCATTGAGACCTCATTAATGTGCAGTATAGCGCACACGGAACAAGCACCACCGACCGCCTCCTTACCACTGAACCCCTCAAGGAATCACAGCGGCGGTCAGCTGACGGAAAAACCATGGCGGCTGAAAGATCTAACACAGGCACCTTACAACCACAGAAACCGGTGCTAAACACACAACAGGTGAAAAACTACACGGAAACATAACTGCTGTGACCGGCACTACGACACGTCTCATCAGGCGCGTCATGAAAAAGTCAGAAACGGAGTCATGGGAAGGCTCGCGTGCCCGGGCCTACGACAGAAGACAGACCCTGGCTGGAGACTGTTACCAGCGCAAAGAACGCAGACCCTCTTCTCTGAGAAGTTCTGGGGAAGATGCCTTCTCGAGAAACTCTCAAGCTCCGTATACAGGCGAGTACAAGATGCTCACCCTAACCCTCGCTGGACAATTTCACCATCAGTCCTATTAAGAGAGAAAAAAGAGCATAGATCAAGACATCAGCAACTTACACAGCACACAGTAAAAACGGTGGGGAAAAAAAACAAGGTTCCATCTCCCATAGTCAGGAATTCCAGAAAAATGCAATGCATCTAAAATTTAAAAAAAAAAAATGGCAGGCTATTAAACCATTTTGCCACCCCCAAACCCTCAGCGGAAAACCGCCAGCCTGAAACAACAAAAACAACTGCATAAAAGGGTACTTCCTACTATGCCTACAGCCGAACCTCGGCCGGTCTCGAAACTCTTCCCTCACACCGACGCCTCCGCTTCTTGCCGTGAGCAAACCCCCGACGCCCGCGCAGCCCAGCCGGCTCCAAGAGCTGCCGCCAGCGACCAGACCAGCGGAGCGCCCGCACCGCAGCAGCCCCGGAGCAGAACGGGCTCCCTGTGCAGAGGCCAGGGCTCGTACACCCGGGGCCCTGCTCACCACCCTTCCTGCAATCCCCTGGGAAAGGGGCTGGGGCGACCCCCAGCAGACACAAGGGCGGCCGGAGGAGCAGCGGGGAGTTTCCTCACCTGCCTCCGTGTCACGGGGTACAAAGCACTGAGCAAAGACAGCGACCCGTACCGCAAAGGCCGATACCTGCTCTTCTACTGCAGGTATCTGCGGCACCAGCAACGTGACCGGGCAGGGAATTAAACTAACGGAACCGCTTTAACTGGGAGAATAAGGACACAAACCTGAGCCAGGTGCAGTCAGCAACATCCCCGGGGAGGAACCGGCAACCAAGTCCTCAGCGCTGCCCCTGGGAGACACAAAGAACGGCCAACTGTTGTCCACAGCGACGGCCACCCCTTTCCCCAGGCAGGAACCCCTCCTTCTGCAGGAGCTCCTGGAGACGCCCCCTCCTGCCCCAGACCATTGCCAACGGCACCCGTGCTTATGGGGCAATAAAGCACGTTCGCGGGTCAGCTTGCTGCTGCGAGGGCAGGGTCTGGGGTGGTCAGGGGCTACGGGACAGGTGCTGGAGCTGTGGGCAGCTGCATGGGGCGCGCAGGCCGGAGCACTTTTCCAGGGGGTGGGAAGGCCTCCAGGTGCCCGGAGGCAGCCATCTGCCCCTCTTCCTCCTTCCTCTCCACCAGCTCACAAAACCCCTGGGAGCTGCCCTGACGGGGCCCGACGTCTGCTGTCGGCACTCTCGGGCAGGCGTGCCCTAGCAGCACCATCCCCTGGGGCTGCGGCCCCATGACACAGAGCGGCCATCGCCATCAGCCTCGCTGGCTCCCTCCGGGGCTCCTCCGGCACCAGCCCGCAGCTGCAGCCATGGCCCCTTACCCCCGCTGTGTACCTGCTCCCCTGGACTCTCTGACCGCTGCTCAGCAAGTACAAAGGAGACAGAGCGAGGGTTTATTTGCAAACCCATCTAAGTGCGAGGAACACGCCTGCTCTGGGGCTCAGAGCCCGTCCACTCACCCTTCCCTGGGACCGCTCGGCAGTCCACGCTGGGGCAGCAGGTACGGAGAACGAAAACACAGCCATGGGGAGCTGGGCAGAGGAACAGAAAGAGAAAAATAAGGTGAGGGAGAGGAACTGAGGAGCAGAGAAAGAGAGGTACCGGGAAAAGAACAGAGAGGGGGAGACACAGATAAAGAAAGGACACAGAGTCCTGGTCTGTGGAAGGAAAACGGGGTCAGGGAGCCAGGCGAGGGAAAAGAGCACGCCCACCAGCCCTGTGCCCAGGGGGCAGCAGCGGCCTTTCCTCACGGGGAAGTGGCAGCGGGCACGGCGGCCCCATCCCACAGGCCCTGCAGCATCGCGCGGCCGTTACCGGCGGCGCCCGCCGGCAGGACAGCCTGCTGCTCGCCGGATGCAGCGCTGAGCATGGCGCCCGAGCCGGACGCCCGCAGGCAGCCATGCGGCCCTGGCAACGAGCCCACAGCTCGTGCGGCGGCTGTGGCGAGGGCTGGGCCGTGCCGCAGGAGCGGGGGGCCATCACTCGACCCCCGCAGCGCAGCACCTCCTCCCCTGGGCTCCCTCACAGCCCCTCGCCTGCTGTGAAGGGACTGCAAACGCAGCTGGGAGGGCAAAGGAGACTGCGAACGTTTCTTCAGTCACGCAGGTAGCGGATGCAGCGAGAGCGCCTGAGGCAGGGAACAGGATGGCGAGAGAAAGACAGGGACAGGGAGCCCGACAGGTGGAGAAAGAAGCAGCAGGGAGAGAAGAAGAGAGGCAGCAGATAGAGGGAGAAGGGAGCAGGGCAGAGACCGACAAAGGAGGACGGAGACGCAGGACAAAACTGGGACAGGCAGCACGACAGAGAGGAAGGAAAGAAGAACAGGGGCAGGAAGCTGGACCGAGACACATGGAGAAAGACAACAAAGAACAGGGCAGAGAGGGAGGATGAAACAACAGGGACAGGGAGCCAAGACAGCCAACAATGGAGGGAAGGGGCGGGGGTGGGGGGAACAACAACACGGTACAAACCACAGAGCTACACACTACAGGTGGAAGAATTAAAAAATAGAGCCGGGGAGCCAGAAAAAAAAAAAAAAAAGCTGGAGAGCAAAAAGTATAGCGATTCATACAAAAAGGGAGGGAATATTAAAATAGCGTCATCAGGGAGCCAGAGAAAGCGAGACGGAGAAAGGACAAAAGCAACAGGCTACAGGGCAGAGAGGGAGGAACTCATGAGCAGCAACAGAGCTCCGGCCAGAGAGAGACAGAAAAAAGTACAAGACTGCAGGGGCTGCAGGGCAGAGAAGGAAGAATTGACCAACAGGGACAGGGGACCAGACAGAGCGTGATCGAGAACAGAAAAAACCAGCAGCGGGCTACAGGGAAGAGGAATTCAAGAGCAGGGACTGGGAGCTGGACAAAGAGACAGAAAAAAAAAAAAAAAACCACGAAACAGTGATGGGCTATGAGACAAATAAGGAGGAAAGAAAAAACAGCAGCAGGGAGCCAGACAGAAGAGACTGAGAAACACAGACAAATAGCTTGGGGCTATGGGACAGAGAATGTGGAATGAAAAGGCAGAGAGAGGGAGCCAGACAGAGAGCAGGGGGAAAATCCAGACAGGCTACGGAGGGGCAGAAGAAGGAATTAAAATCTGGGGACAGAGAGCTGAACAGAGAGGGATGGCGACAGCAGGGAATAGCAGCGGGTGCAGGAGTAAGAGGGAGAAAATAATCGATAGGGACAGGGAGCTGGATACAGAGGGTCAGAGAAAGGTGAAAATAGGGGTAGGGTAGAGGGCAGAGAGTAAGAATTAAAAAATGGGGGCACTGAGACACAGAGATGGAGAGAAGAAAAAAGCAACAGGCTACACAGCAAAGGAGGAGGAATTAAAAAACACGGACAGGAAGTGCGAAAGTGAGAAGGGGCTGGGGGGGGTGGGGTGGGCCGGGGACTCCAGGACACACGACTCCTGACAGGCAACAGGACAGAGAGGGAGGAATTAAAAGGGAGGGACTGGGAGCTGGGAGAGGGGGAGAAAGAAAAAGAATCACGGCACACTACAGGGCTGAGAAGGAAGAAACTGAACAGGGACAGGGAAACGGCCAAAGAGAGCCCAACGAAAGAAAATGTGCCGATGGGCTACAGGACAGAGAGGGAGGAGTGAAACAACAGGGAGCCAGAGCCAGGCACAGAGAGATCGAGACAGAAAAAACAGCCAGGAGCAACGAGGCGGGGCAGGGGTGGGGGGAAGCTGCGAGGATCTGGAGCCAGACAGAGCAACAGCAAAAGAAAATGACAACGACAAGCTCCAGGGAGGAGCGGGAGGAATGAAAAGACAGAGATGAGGGGCCGGACCCAGTGTGACACACGCAGGAAGCACAGCAACAGCTGGAGGGCAGAGAGGGAAGAATTAAAACACAGGGACAGGGCGCCAGAGGTGGAGTGGGGAGACAGATAAAGGGGGAGAGGGCAGACAGAAAGACAGGCTACAGGGAGAAGCAGGAGGAATTAAAGAAATGGGATCCACAGCCGGACAGAGAGAAGGAGAAAGCAGCACAATCACCACAGGCTACAGGGCCCAGAAGGAAGAAACTGAAAAACAGGGAAGCGGGAGCCGTCCAGAGAGAGATATGAAGAAAGGGAAGATAGCGGGGAGCCGCCACACGGCAGCAAGGGAAGGATTAAAAAGATGGGGCAGGGAGCCGGACAGGGAGCGATGGAGAAAGAAACAAAGCCCCTTGATGGGCTACAGGACAGAGAGGGAGCAACTGAAGACTCGGGGAAAAGGAGCAGGACAGAGAACGGAAAACCAGTGACGGGCCACAGGGCAGAGGGAGGAACCACATATGTGGGGAGAGGCAACTGGCCAGAGAGAGATGAGGACAGACAGATAACAGCAGTGGGCTACAGGGCTGAGAGAGAAACTGAAAAACGGGGACCGAGAGCCGGGAACAGGAGACACGCAGAAACACCAAATCGCAACAGGCCACAGGACAGAGAGGGAAGAAATAAACATCTGGGACCAGGAGCAACCTACAGAGAGACGTCGGGAAACGGAAGTTTCAAGAACAATGCATACGAGGCAGAGAGGAAGGCATTTTTAGAAGTGGGTCAAGACAAGGACAGGGAGCCCAACAGAGACAGAGAGAACAAGAAAGCAACAACGGGCTGCGAGACAGACAGGGAGCAATTGAAAAATCCCAGCAGGGAGAGACGGCAAAAGGAATGAAATCGCAACACGAACTTCGAAAGCGACAGGCTGCAGGGCAGAGAGGGAGGAATTTTAAAAAATCCGGATCTTGTGCTGGACCAAGAGAGACCGAGCAAATAAAAATGGTGAGGCCTAAAAGGGCACACAGGAAGGAATTAAACAACAGGGACAGAGAGCCAGACAGAGAAAAGTCCTGACAGGCTTCCAGAGAGAGAGGGGAATTTAAAATTAGAGACCAGGAGCTGGACAGAGAGAGACTGAGAAAGGGGAGGGGGAAAAAAAAAAAAAAAAAAAAAAAAAAGACAGGGGCGGGCAAGGGGGAAATCACAGCACCATGTGAAAGACAGGGGGCCAGGGGAGGGATAGGGAGGGCCTGGGACACACAAGTGGGGCGATGGGGCCCCGAGGGCCCAGGACTCACCGCATCCCTTGTTCTCAGTGCTGCCAGGAGAATTTGCCCATTCAGACGCTTCCTTCTCTTCCTCTCCTCCCTTCCTCTTCTGCAGCTCCGGTCACATGGTGGTTCTCCACCTAAAAGATTACATGGCTGTCTCAACTCTTGCGAGACAAGGCTTCCTAGACATGTAGCCTCGCTCGTTCATGCATCACACGGCCGTACCATGCCATGGGTTACGCACATGGACTCTCCGCTTGCCTGCGGCGGGAGGCAGCTGCCGGCCGGCCGGCCTCTGATTCCTTCTTCTTTCTCTGGCCTCTCCAGCTTCAGCCGCAGCAGCTCCTGTCCACTGCCCACAGCCAGCAAGTGCTCCGCCCGCCCCTTTTTGCCCCCACGCCGCGACGAGAGCGAGGTCAGGCAGAGACAACCCAGGCAAGACCGAGGCGGGTGCAGACAACAGCATCCTCAGGGGAGGAAGGGACACCTGTGCCCTCAGTGCAGCCTCTGGGAGACAAGGAGAATCAGTGACCATTATGACCGTAGATCATCCCCGGCCAAATCGCCTCCTTCCACAGCAGCTTCTGGAGATGCCACTTTTTCCCTGCACTGCAGTTAATGGTATCCACGTTAAGGCAGAATCAAGTGCATCCGAGGGCCAGCTTGCTGCCATCACAACAGGATGACCTGGGGAGACAGGCTGCAGGGGAGGTGCTGGAGCTGGGGGCAGCTGCGCGGGGCCAGCGGGGCCGGGGAAGGCTCAAGGGGAGCTCTGGCGAGTTGGGAAGGCACCCGGCGCCTGGAGGGGCGTCCGCCTCCTTCCCCTCTTCCCTCCCACCAGCTCCCGGGAGCTCCCCGGGGCTGCCCGCCGCAGCACGGGCCTTGAGGCTTCCCGTCCCGCCACCCCCGGCGGCCAGCGGCCAGCAGAGACTCCCGCACCCGCCGAAGGAGCTCGCTCGCCTCACCGCCGACCTCGCCCCTCACCCGCCGCCATGCTGCTCTCGCGCACCGCGCATGCGCGAGCCGCCGCCGGCGCGCCGGAAGGGCCACGCCCGGCGCGCGACCGCCGCGCTGCGGGACCGCGCTTTGGCCGCGCGGCAGCAGTGCCCGCCGGGCGGCGCGTGCCCGGGGCGGCCCCGGCACTGCAGCCCCGCGCGTTGCGCGCCGAGCGCCCGCCGGCCCCGCGCCCCTGGGGCGGGAGGACACGCCCCCGGCGGGGCGGGAGCGGGGAAGGGGCGGGTCTGAGCTTGGGCTGGGGGCGAGGGGCAAGTCGGGGGGTGCAGGCGGCACCCGAGGGGCGGTGGGAGGGCGGTGCCGAGCATGGTGGGGCGGAGGGGGCACAAGGTCGGAGGGCAGGGGGTTCGGGGGAACGTCCCGCAAAAACCTCGCATGGGGCAACATCTCCATGGGAATCACTTGGGGGGGGGGGACGGGACGGGGGGACGGACGACAGGGATGGGGGGGGGGGGGGGGGGCGGGCAGAACAGCGGGGAGGAGACCCTCTGGGCCCCGGACTCTCCCCACCGGACAGCCCCGGCTGCAGCACCCGCGGGTCCCCGCTGGAGACAGAGCCAGGAGCCTCCGGCCGCAGGGCTGGCGCCGCCGGGCGAGCACGCTGAACGGCCGGCAGGCAAACCTGGGCAGGGGGAGCTGCCGAGCAGCACCAGACACAACACGGCAGCTCAAGAACAAAAATCCCAAGTTATGTCTCAGCATATGAGAAAAGTAACACAGGAGAAAGCAGAAGAATTCAGTGAGAATGAGGGATAGGATAGCAGTTGAGCTAAAGGAGGTCAGCTCAAACTACAACACATCTGTTCAAAGCCAGAGCCATCGGTACGCTTAAAAAAAAATTAAAAAAAAAAATCAATACTAAGACTCATCAATACAATTTTGAAAGCATTCTCAGCATAAAAGCAAACACCCTTGATAGTGCTGGAAAACGTCTCGTCCCTTTCTCACAGCACCCCTGGGGGGAGATACACCCCCCACCCCCCCCCCACCCGTGAGACCGCAGGAAGACCTCGTACCATCCTCGGACTCACCACAACAGCTACAGCCCTTGCGCCGCCGCCGCTGCTGCTGCACGTCTCGCTTGCTCAGTCAATAAATCTGCAGAGTGAAGTGTAAAACTCTAAATAAACATAACAAAGTCATGTTTAAAACGTTCTTTAAAGAAAGAACAAATCTCAGTCGTTCACTTTATACCGAAAAGGCACGTGGATGTTCATGTACATCCAACAACAATGCTCACACTACCAAAGTATTTGATTTGATGTTTGCGTTAACTGCACTCACCCAGCTGCAAGCAGATACCATTAAATCACCTGTCTCCAAAATACACCGTTCCCATCCGACTGGGGGGTTTCTTGTGCATTACACCATTAGGAGGGACATCTGGGCAGCTGCACCGCCCAGGAGAGATGCCACCCAATGGCCAGGGAAATGCACCACCGAAAGCCAGACAGAAATAAAGTACTTTGGAGTGCTCCCTCCAAATATGGGGAAAACCACCCATAACATTCAGCAGCCTCTCTTTTTAAACACATAGAAGAAATACCAAATTGCTTAAACACCCTCTTCAATCGTACCCTGAAGCTCGCGGGCGGTTACAGTTTAAACAAGGCAAGTCCATTTGTATATTACACAACATGAACTGTTTGGGGTTTTTTCCTATCAGAAATGAAACTTATAAAAAATTAGTAAGATAAGAGATCCCCATACTATTTTACTTTGGGGACACACACACACACACGACACACACACAGATGGGACCATGACGGACAGGGATGACGACACAATGCAGAAATCAACCACCCAGTTCTGCAATGCTTAAGGCTACCAAACAGGACTGGAAGATTTGCCAGAGAGAGGTGGGGGGAAAAAAACCACCAAACAAGCAAAAAAACCCCAAACAACAAAACAAAACAACACAACACAAAAAAAAAACCAACCCACGACCTTGATTGCTCTTAGTACAGATGTCAGTATCTCAGTCAGGTTTTCACGTACCCCTATGAGATATTTTAAACACTTAAGGACTGAAAAAGGAGAAAGCTTTTATCTGGAACACAGTCCATTTCTTCAGAACATCCAAACTCTGACGCACAGTTTCTTTCCCCTTTCAGCACCATACGATTCTCACAGAATCGTTTCTCAGCAAGCACACAAAACAGAAAGCTACGCACGCTCTCAGGAAGAGCAAATAAACGGAGGGGAGTACACTTCACACAGGCACAACGTGCTCCAGAACAGACCTTATTTTGAGTGTTTCTGCTGAAGCACTTCCTATCAAAACTAGAGAAGGAGAGCTGGCACGTTCTTCACGTTCACTTTAAAGTCCGTACTACAAGTACCTGGGGAAAAACGCAGACGCACGGGGCAGACGTACCTTGTCCTTGTAGGCCACTCGGGATCCTCTGGGCCAGTCTTGTACCTCCAGGGCAGAAGAAAGGGTCACCATGGTGAAATGATGCCAGTTGATAGTCTGCTGAGAGAGGAAAAAAAAAAAAAAACAAGCCACCTTTTAGCACAAAGCGGGCTAGGAATCGAAAGCTTCCTATTTCGGCGAAGGTTTGCAATGACTACAACCGAGTGGAGGAAAAAGCATTTTGCATCATCTTTGGTACAGCTGTTGAGACAGGCCACTAGAGATTTTGGTTTTCATAGAAAACTGGGTGCTTTCTGTCTTTTTTTTTTTTTCTTTTTTTTCTCCTTCTGACTCATTGGCAGCTTCAGTCTCACCAGAACTCCCTTCCTTAGATCGACACAGATAACTACGCACCTTTTCTCAAGCCTACATAGAGCCAGGGTTTCCTCACCCTAGACATCCCAAATCGAATACTATCCTTAAAATGTACAGCGACCCACCTGCCCTTGTCAACTGCCTCCTTGCAGAAACTGCCCCTTCACAGCTCGTCCCCGTCTCAGCGGATTGTCCTGCTGGAGGATGAAGTGCAGAAGATGCGTATCCCCACAGCATTTGTCTGTGAGGGTACATGTTCAGAAATACTCTGAATCTGTAAGACAGACAGGTGTAATTTCTGCGATTTCAATCATCAGAACTCAATTGTGAGGAAACAAACTAATGTTTAAATGAAGGGTCTGTACGCTACAGTCCTAGGAGAGGGGCAGGGGGGAGAAAGGCATTACAAATTGGAAAAAAAAAAAAAAAAGGGCATGATTTGGAGCTCCCAATCATGACGGAGCGGTGGGGACAGTAACAAAAGCAAAGACAAACAGCAGCAACGTTAAGTGAAATCCAGCTTTAATTCTGATCACATCTTTAAGAGACTCCCCAAGTCTATACCTCAGTCCTACGAAGGACTAGTCCTTTTTTTTGAAGGACAAGTTGTTTTTTTTTTTTTAACACATAAAAGTCCCAGACTGAGGGCTCCACGGAATAGCATGTGGACTGAACCACAGGACAAGCAGTCATCAACACTCTAATGAAAAAACCAAATCGACTATAAACCAAGTTTAAACATCACTGTCCATCCTGTTTCTTTGGTTACATTTCTACCGGCATCTAGGTGCTCAAGAGTTCACTGTCCTCACACCACAGGTTACTGACAATGTACTCGGGCATCTAAAAATAAAAAGCCATCTCCACCCCACCCATAAAATCAGGGTGAACCACGAGAAGAGAAACTCTCAAGGCGGCAACAGGCAGCTCTGCACTTACCACGGAGGAAAGTCTGTTCCTCGGCCCGGAAAAAAAAACACTCTCGACTCCCAAGGGACCTCCCGGGGAACGAACCGTGCTCCATTAACGGCGTTTTGTCCCCAGCTTCTCTGCCCCGGGCTTGGGTGGGGAGGGGCGGCGGGGCCCTTCCACTCGCCCTGGCCCCTCCGCGCTCCCCCAGCCCCACGTGGGCCATCGCCCAAGCACCGACCGCATCCGCCCGCGCGGGATCTCCCTCGTGGGACGCGGAACGCGACGCCGGGAAGAGGCGGCGGAACAGGAACCTCTTGGTCAGGTCGCCCGGCCAGCGGCGAGAAGACCGAGCCAGGTTCTGCCCGAGGGGCCGGGCAGGGCCCCCTGGAGCCCCAGCCGGCCCGTTTCCGTCCCCTTTGCCCGGCACTGAGCAGGCCCCGCCGCCCCGCCCCAGACACCGGCGAGCACCGCCCGGCCCGCTCCGGCGCACCGGCAGGGCAGCCCAGCAGCGCCGCGCCCCGGGACCGCCGCTCCCGCCGTGCCGCGAGAGGCGCCTGCCCGGCTTCAGGCCCTGCGGGGACACCGCCCTCCCCACCCTCCCCCCCACGGCGCGGCTCCCCCCCGCTTCTTCCCACACGGCGCGGCTCCGCCCGCAGCCTCCCCCGCCCCGCTCCGCGCCTCCGACACGGGCCCCGCCGGCCTGGCCGCCCGCCTCACGGCTTTCCCCGGGACCCACCGGTCGATCGCCCGCTCCCCACTCACCCGCTCCCCCGGCGGAGCCCGAGCCAGAAGAGCCCCAGCCGCAGCCCCAGCCCCGCAACGTTCGGTGACCGCGCCGCTCCTGCCGCGACTCGCACTGCCGGGCGGTGCACCGGAGAGTGCAGGAAGCCACGCGCCCCGGAGGGGCGGGGAGAGAGGCGGAAGTGACGCTTCCGGCGGCGCGACAGGATGCAGGAACACGCGCCCACCAGAACGGGGGATGCGGCAAAGCGCGCCCCCTGCCGGGCGGGGGGAGCATGGAAGACACACCCCTGGGCGGGCGGGAGCACCGCTGGGCAGCGCCAAAGCACGCGCACCAGGGGCGGGAGGAGGGAGCGGGACGGCACCTCCGGGCGGCCGGCGACCAGGAGACCCCGCGCACCCGCCGAAAGGGATGACTCGCTCGCCTCACCGGTGGCCTCGGCCCTCCCCCGGCGCGCCGCCGTGCTGCTGCCGGGCACGCGTTTGCCCGGCACGCGCTTGCCCCGCCCACCACCGACGCGCCGGAGGGGCCGGAGCCGGCGCGCGAACGGGCAGAGGGCGAGGGGCGGAGCGGCAGCGGGGCTGCCTTACCGGGAGGCAGCAGACGGCGCCAGGCAGCCCCCGCGGTGTCGCATGGCCACTGCGGGCGAACGGCAGCGTGGAAACAGCGAACGACACCGCGGGTCGGGGCTGCAGTACCTGCCCTTGGCCGCATGGTGGCAGCAGAGCGCCGCAAAGCGAACTGAAACGCGCAGAAAGCCCATTTAAGAAGCGCGGGCTCTGAGGAAATCCGGGGGCGATGGACAGAAAAGGCAGCGAACGTGCCCCTCCAGCCCGTATCCGGGGCTACACTGCAACAGCTGCCCTGTCCCCCGATGACCCCTCACTAGCCAGGGAGGGGCGTCGAGAAAAGGGGAGGAGACCTGCGGGTCGAAGTGAAATCGGGTTTAACGAGACAGCACCACTACCAACAGAGGCATGCAAAGTTACACTGGGCCAAATGAACGTGCAGCAGCCACGATCGACAGGAGAGGGGTCCTCGGGAGCAAGGAGAAGCAGGGAAAGGAGAGAGCCCTGCAGGAGCCCCGCGGGAGATCCCCTTCCTCAGCAAACCTTCCCCCTTTATACTGAGCATGACACAGTGGTCTGGGCTACACCTGTAGCTGACTCAAACTGCTAACAGCCTGCTGAGCATTGCTGGGCTGTGATTCTGGACCAGCCAAACCGTGACGGCAAAACACAGACAGGCAAGGCTGTAGACAGAAACTTTTAAAAGCGATGGGGATTAAGGAAATAAGGGAAAAAAATAAAAATAGTAATGGAGAAGTAGAAAGAAAAATCTGTAAAGCAAAGGCACTGAAGAAAAAGAAAAAGTTAAAACTTAAGATATCAAAAAGCAAAGAGTAGATGTAGAAAATACAGTGTAAGCAATAGGGATTAGGGAAATAAAGGGGAAAGATATAAAAATACAGAAAGTGACAGCCAACAAAAATGGAGACAGAGAAAGAAAAATTTAAAAGGATGGTGGTGAGGAAAGATAAGGCATAATTAAAAAATAAAGACAGGATGTGGGATAAAAGTAGATAGAAATCTTTAAGAGCAACAGGGTACAAGAAACAGAAATAATTTAAAAATAGGGTCGGGGAGGTGGATAGAAGAAAATTGAGGAAGAATTTTTTTTTTTTTTTTTAAGTGAGAGCATACAGGACAGAGAGAGGAATTAAAAAGGAGGGACAGGGTGCCAGAGGGAGGGAAAATGAGAAAGAGAAATTGCAATGCAGTGAGGCACAAGAAACACGGGAAAGCATTAAGAAATTGGGAGAGGGAGCCAGAAAATGGGACACCATGAACAAGAGAGGGCTGGAGAGGGGGACAAGGGTGTAGAGAGGAGAGCTGAGAGATTGCACCAGAAAATAGGGACCGAGAGACAAATCGGAGAGATGGGGAGTGAGGCAGAAGGGACTGACGAGACAGAGGCAAAACAAGGGCCGGGGACAAATTCTAAAGCAACAGGGAAAAAGAAACATAGGCAAGAAATTAAAAATAGAAACAGGGAGCCAAATAGAAACACATGTAGAACAAATATTTCAAAAAGCGATGGAGTACGGGAAACACAGGCAAGAAATAACACATGGGGGCAGGGTGACAGATGGAAGAAGCAAAACTGAAGAAGTGGTTGGGTAGAGGACACAGAGGGAAGAATTAAGAACTAGAGTCAGGGAGATGGACAGAGGGAAAAGCAGAAAGAATATTTTAAATGTGAAAGGGTACAAGAATTAAAAGAATAGGTATATGGACCTGCGTAAAGGGATGCAGGCAAAAATGTGAAAAACAACAAGATACGAGAAACAGGCAAGAAATTAAAATTAGGTCAGGGAGGGGGAGAGCAAGAGAGAGGTTGCAAGAAAATTTAAAAAGCGACTGGGTTCAAGAGACTTAAGTGAGAAGTTAAAAGACAGGAACGGAGAGGTAGAAACTTTCAAAAGCAATGGGGTACAAGAAACATGCAAGGAGGAAAAAACAGGAACAGAGAGCCCAGTAGAAGCAAACTGCCATGGGTTGACCTTGGCTGGCTGTTGAGTGCCCACCAAGGTGCTCCATCACTTCCTTTCCTCAACCAGAGGAAGAAAATACAACAAAAGCGCTAGTGGAAACCCACCACACTTCCCACAATCAACAGGGACCTGGATAAATGGAGGCAGGGAGAGAGGGAGACCTAGAAATGCCCTTTTCACAAGCAATAGGGCAGAATGAGAACAGAGCTCGTGGGGTGCCAGGAAGGAAAAGACAGAGAAAGGAAAGGTAGAAGGTGACACTTTACAGGGCAATGCTAGCAGAAGAGCAAAAAGCTTTGGCAAACTAGACAGCCTGAAAGGCAGACAGAGGCAGCGACAGGCAAGGAGGCAGGCAGAGATCTGGAGAACCAGGACAGGGATGGGACTGGACACACGTGAGGGGACACATGGCTCCTGGTGCCAACGGCAGACCTCCACCACCCCGAGGCTTTTCTCTCTGTCTCTGCCCCTTCCCCCTCCACTGCCTCACCTTAGGAGTAGGTGGTGGGTGACTCAATACACCTCTCCCATGAGGTTTCCTGGACATGCAGCAGCTCACATGTGTGCAGCCAACAGAGACGGCAAGGTCCCAGTGTCATGTGCCGGTGGGGCGCTCTGTTGGGGATGGCTGGGAGGGATCCTTCCTTGCCACAGGGACCAGCTGGAGACAGCTGCCTGTGGAAGCCCCTTGGTTTGACTCCTCAGGCAGGCGTGTCCAGGCAGTCCCCTTCATAGCCCAAAGCAGGGCCAGCCCCATCATTAGCCTCACTGGCCACACCTGCCCCAGCTGGAGCCCGTCAGGAACAGGGGCCTGGCCAAAGCCCCACAGCACATGGCCCCCTCCCTGGCACCTGCCCACAAGCAGGAGCTCTGCACCCAGGGGCTTGAAAACCATCCAGGGGCACAGAGGAGGCAGGAAAAGTTTACTCACTCCTGCCCAGAACGACTCCTGGCACTGAGCTGGCTACAAGGCTCGGTGCCCAAATGCAGCAGGACAGCAGGAGAGCAGGAAAGAGAAAAGTAGGAGGAAGGTAGAGAAGAGATGGGGGACAGGCAGCCAGCAAACGGGATGCTGCAAACAGGAGAGGGACAACAGTATAGAGAGAGGAGAGCTGGGGGGTGGATGGGAAAAGATGGAGGAATATGTAAGAGACAGGGAGCAGGAGAGAGGTGGAAGTAACCGAGGTCTAAAGTGATAGGGGAAAAGAAACAAAGGTAAGAACTAGCACATAGGGTCAGGGAGATAGAAAGAGGGAGACATACAAAGAAAACTTAAGAAGTGACATCATTTTTCTGCCCTCCCACCACCTCTTGACTCCCACATTTTCCCTGACTTCGCACCCCATCTCAGCCTCCACTTTTTTTCCAGCTATGTCACACACATACACACACACACCCCAGCTTGAGAAAAGCCTGGCAGAAGCCCTGGTGCCCTTGGGAAGACGGCAGCGTGCCCAGCAGGATCCCACAGCAAAGGTGCCAGGATAAAAAACTATCGCTGGCCCTCATGGTGTCTGGGCAGCCCTTTCACAGGCAGCAGAGTGGGAAGGAGCGACAGGCAGGGTGGCAGAGATGGATGGGGGCACACACAGGAGAATGCGCAACTCACTGCAGCTGCTCACATGGGCTCAGACCTTCAATGCCCCTCCACGGCCAGGGACTCGCATGTGCGGGTGATGCAGGCACAGATTTCCTGACATAGTGTGCCAGTCATCTGCTAGGGGATCCTTCCTTGCTGCAGGGACCAGCCCTTCCGTGCTAGAGGCACCATACTCCCTCCTCAGCCAGTTCCCCTTTACTAGCTCCCTCAGGCAGAGCATTTATAGCCCACAGAAGGGCCAGTCCTGTCTTCAGCCCCACTGGCAACACCTGGAGCCCATCAGGAACAGGGGCAAGAACAAACACTCAGGGACAGGGAGATTGGAAGAGGGAGATACAGGGAGAAAATGTAAAAAGTGATGCTGCTTTTCCACCCTCCCATCCCTTGGCTTTGGGAAAGCCCTACGGAAGCCACAGGGCTTCAGGGTGGATTGTCCATGATGGGATTTTGGGCCGAAGGAGTTACCAGAGCAAAGTTCACAGTGCAAACAGTTTATTGGTGGTGTGCATTTTGAGCAGCAGTAGTTAGGGAGATGGGGACAAGGCAGGTGCATGGGGCAGGCACAAGCACGGGACAGGATCAAGCAGGGGGCAGGCACAAGGCACACCCACAGGCAAAACCTCACTTAGGGAAAAACCATGCAGGAAGAGGAAGGGGCATATACAGATCCAGAGGTGATGCGCATCCTAACACCTGCTACATAATCTCACCTTCAGTCCTATTCAGAGAATTGGTGTCAGCAAAACTAGTAACAAAAACAAGGATCCAATCTGCATAAAGTCCAGAGTTCATAGTCACAGTTGAGACCAAGTGCAACAGGGCCACACAGTGCGACGCACTACCATGGGCGATACAGAGCTCTACAATACAACACATGCTTAGGCCACAGTCGAGACCAAGCGCGATACAGAGCCATGCAGGACAATGCCGTCTTACATCACAGTGCAGGGCCACATGAATACAGAACCTTGCAGTGCTGCAATGCAGGACAAATACAACACCCTTCCATACAGTGTCATACAGAACACCACACTGCAACACCATGTCAGGTGGCTGTCACTGTAAATACTGAGCAATGCAATGCAAAACCAGAACAGCAGATGCATGACAAGTTGGACTCTAAAACCTAAACCCATATGAACGCAGCCATGCAATCCTGTCTGGGATCTAAATGGAAATATATTTTTCAAGAGCAGATCGTTCCAGCACAGATGCCTCCACAAAGGTAACCCTCCAGAAACATCTGCAATGCAAAATAGACTTTTGGCTCCCATGACAAGATGGTAAGCGCTTGACATGCTCTGTATTGAAAAGGAGAGGCACTCAAGACATTACCATTGCATGTACCAAGTGCAGAGGGCCCATGGGGTGAACCATAGAGAGATCTGTAGAAGGCACTGTATAGGAAGTGTAGCACAGACTACGCAAATGACACTAGGCCACGGACGCAGGCTAGAACGGCCCTGCTTGGCCCCCGTTCGCATCCTGAGGAATGGACCCTGGGTGCTCTAGCAACCACCGGGAATAACAGACCCCAAAGGGCCATCTCTATAACTCCAAATTTAAATTCCCTGCTGGCCCCAGTCAGCCCACTTTTGCCTCTTGACTTACAGTTCAGAGGGCAGGGTCCAGAATCTGGAGCACATGAACTAATGGGGATGCTCCTGCATTCAGCAGGTTGCTCTTCATGACCTGCAAGACAGAACTCCACCCATCACAGCCGCAGGGGCCAGCATTCACCTCTAAAGCAATGACACCTGCCTCAGAAGCACTACTCCCAGAAAGTGAGATGGGATGTCCAGCATCGCCAAAAAAAAACCAGAGGAAAAAGCATATGCTAAGATACAGGCCAAACCCGCAGCTCTTCCTCTCTCCCCCTCTTTTACCTTGGCCGCTCGACCGCCTGGAGTTACATTCTTCCATCTGCCCGCCACCTTTCCAACTCAAACAACAGGGTATGATTATAGCTACATCAATAATATGACATCCCAAAAACTGCTACTTCAGCACACCGGTCATCACTCACCTTGCCAGAATCCACACCATTGTGGATCTCTCACTTCAGACATTGATTCACACCTAGAAAACAATGCCAAAACAGTGTAAGCTACTCCGAGCCACCAACAGTAATGCCAATTCTCTGACCTTGCACACCGGCCCACCATCATTCGGCACTCAGCTCACCTCTTCTGTTGCACTTTGGCACGGGTTTGTCCCTCCGCATCTGAAAAACAGCCCAAACAAACCCCATGAAGCAAGTCGGCTGGCTGCTGACCGATAGCTTGACAAGATGCAAGGTCCATCTTCTCTTGGCACGTTCTTTCTAACTACAGCTAAAAAAACATCACCTATCAAGCCTCACATGTATTGACTACCACACAAACTGCTGTTCCCAGAAGACCAGAGTCCAACCTCACACAACTCCAAAACACTATGAAAATAACTGTGGCAGCTGGCTACAGCTAATTGGCCAGAGATGGACTGTATGGTCATTGCCAAAAGAATCTGAGCAGATCAACATATCACCCCACAACAATAAAGCTGTGCTACCCCTGTCTTTAAAATTGCTACACCCCTGGGCAAGGCAGCTCCAACCCTGGCACGAAGACCAACAATACACGCAGACAACACGATAAATGTGACATGAGACCCAGTAAGACCACAAGCAAGAATGACACCAGAAGAAGATGCTGCCAGAATAAAAGCCCTGTGGTGCCACGATGGCAAAGACACTCTAGAGCGGCCCCAGAATAGAGTCCAATGTAATGGCCCGTTACAAGAAGTTGCTGTCAAATCTGAGATGACAGATGCTCAGAAAGCCCAGCTTAAAGACCTACGAACGGAAGGATGCAGGGAAGAAGTTCCAGTCCGTGAAAATGGACAGCTAGCAGGTAGAGCCACCAACACAGCACAGAAGGACGCCGCAAACAAGGACTGTCCAGAAACTTCTGAGACATGCTACCAATCCATGATTTAAGCTTGTTAACGCAAGAAAAGAAGCCCTGGACTGGCGATATGCTGGTAAGTACAGGCATTCGAGAGACTAGGGATGGCACCCGAGATACGTGCCGTGCTCGTCAAGCGCAAAGAGCAAGGAAGGCACCGAGACCCGAGAAGGTTTAAGGCACAGAAGACATTTGAAAGTTGAACTGCATAGTGCTGCCTGAGCAAGCCTGCCTGTGTGTTTCACTCTGAGGCCAGAAAGAAGTGATTTGCCCAGTGTGGCTGAGATGGCCTTTGTCAAAGCTAAGTTAGCATTTGGCCATAGCTGACTTTTGGCCTGCAGGCAGTGCCAGTACCCTGGCTCAGTTTGTACATATTTGCAGAGTGTAACACAGAATATCCACTTCTGTCCTTCTGCATCCAAAGTAAGGGAGTGAGAATATGACAAACAACCAAGAGCACTTTGTAGATTTATGGTCCTAGGGGAGTTTTACTGATGCTATCGGTGGTTTCAAAGAGTTGTTTTGAGAGATTCAGAACATGTGATGAAGTCATAATGGCTGCATGTGTTTGAGGCCAGAGTCACACAGTACTGTTTTAGCTGCATTTCTGAGCTTCTTTCTTCAGCATGCATTGTAGGTAACGATTATAGTTATTTCGTGAGTGGTAGGTCTAGATTAAGAGGCTCTGGGCGGCCTTAGGAGGCATTAATGTCCTGTCCGTAGTTCTGTGGGGGTGTGTAAAGTGATTGAATTGTAAAACAAAACACCTGGGGAGGAGGGTTTCTTTTAAAACCAAATAACTCTCTGATTATGCTCTAGCTGGCAGCCCCACACAGCTGCTGTGGCTATAGTAACATTTGCTTCGAGGGGACAGAAGTCAGCAAAAGGAGGTGGTGCTGGTGTGGAATTGGCCTTAGGAGCCACTGCTGAAGGAAGTACTGCTCATTCAGATCCTCTCAGCCTGACACGTCCTGCTTGACTTCCCTCTGTGCTGTGTTTTGACTGAGGACAGAGTCCATGGAATCTAGGTTCAGTAGTATTTACCTTGCTCTGTCTCTTGGACACTGGAAGTGTTTTGCAGACTCTTGCTTGCTGTCTGTTTAGCTGTCACTGGCCTTTCTTGGTAAGGGACAGCCACAATGGGGCTGTTAAACCCAGCTTTTCTAAGAGCTGTTTCACTGTAGCTTCCTCTGTCTTGACTGCCAGATTCATGCAAAAGACATGCCTGCTCTACTTTATTGCATGGGCAATTGCGTGGGATCTTTCCCACAGAGGCTTTTCTGCATTGCACATTCACTTAGCCAGTCTCCTCTCTGGAGAGAAGGCAGGACTTCCTGACTGTTAGTAACCTTCATTTGGAGCCGGTCGTTGCCTTTTTTAGGGAAGTTGTGACATGGACGAAGGCTGAGCCTAGCCTTAGAAACACAGTGTGACTGACAAGGCGATCTGTGGAGCATGTGCTATGTCCAGAGAGGATTCAGTGACAGTTACTTGGGTTGTAGGAAGACGGCTGGTGACAGCTGGCAAGGTTATTCTTTTACCATTGTGGCTGTCAATGCTGCTGTTCTTCCCTTCATTCCATTTCCATGCATGTCAGTGCTGCAGCTGTGCTGATTAAGTGCAGAGAATTAATTAACTCACTCGTTATTTTAGCCTCTTAGAGATCCAGATCCCATTAAGGGGTCTACATAGCAGAGATAAGAGAGGTTGTTTGGGGCTTTTTTTTTATCCTTTTTTTTTTTTTTTTTCCCTCACCCTTTTGGAAGTTGATTGATAAGAGGTAATTGTACAACTCGGTTTTCACTCCTGCTGAAGCTATAGTATCATGCTTAGCAGGGAAAACTGCAAGTGAATCAATGTGCGTTGCATTCAGCTCTCAGGATTAGTTTCCCATCTGTCCATCTGTATCGTGGCACAAAATTAGAAAGCAGTCCTTCCAGCATGCAACTCTGCCCTGCATTTCCCCCGACCGAGTTATTCAATCCCCAAATTGTCAATTTTGTCATCTTCTCAACTCTTCTTCCCAGCCAACGACATACATGTGAAAAGGAACTGCCTGCAGGCTGTAAAAGTATAACTGCAAGTACTGAATGAAAACTGAGCTGAGCTTCCTGGTCTTTTCACTGCTTACTTCTCAAACTCTTTGACCTCACTGGCTCTCAGTTCTCTATGGGAGAAGAAGCCTATAAAAGCTGCATGGAAACATTAGCTGGCAAGGGCAGAGTAGCCTTCCTTTCCCTCAGCTGCAGGTTTTGTTACCCCCTCTTTGGCATCCACAGTGGTGTACTGAGATCCTGTTTTTCCTGCAGTCGTATGTCCTGGTCCTTTGCAGCCTGAAATGATATGTAGCCCAGTCAGCCTCTGTGTTAAGCGCTGTAGCTGGCCTGTGATTTTCACAGTTCTCTGCTGATAAAGTATTTTGGTTGCATTAACCCATGTATTTCAGCCACTTAACGTCTTAGAGTTGTTCTGATGAAGCACAGACCTTTTAGAGGTCAGCTCACCCGTGGCTTCCTCATCACCCGTGCCGACACTGACTGACTCACTCATGGTATCATCAACACCATAGTGAAGTATGCAAATTATTCCTGTCCAATGGTACCTACTGACCCAATTGGGAACGTAATCAGAGTAACGATGAAAATGCAAGCCAAACCAAGCCAAGCCAATGTGAAAAATGCAAGCCAAACTCAAAGCCAATGTGAAAAATGCAAGCAGCGATTAATCTGGTATCATCAGAGGTTCTTATGCTGTACACCTCATCATACTGGGTGCCTTCCAGTGGTGCACCGAGTGAGATGGCTAACATCTGTCACTTTTTTTTTAAAACTGCTCACTTTCCCTGAGGGAGAAGAGTGTGCCATGGAAGTTCTGCTTTGGTAGAATGTTTTGGCTCTGGACTTTTTCTTGGGAAGATTTGGGGTTATTTATTTTGGTGTGTTTTTTTCTTTTTCTACAGCTCTAGGTTAGGGGAGATGCATTCAAAAGGATGCAACTTGTTCTTGGAAGGGCAGGAGAAGAGATGAGTGGTCGTCCTAGTTTCTGGAGTGGGATTGAGAGCATTGGGAAGGCTCATTTCATAGACTTGAATCAGCGTGTAAAAAGGCCATTTTTCAAAGCAAGAAAATGGTCTGCTGGTCATTTTTACTGGTGATTCAGATTACTCAGAAAATTTAATGCCTCAGATGTGGCAAACGCTAAGTGCTACGCAGCCTCTGGAGTGGACTGGAAGATTAAAATTAATGACAACTTTGAACAGGTGGGTTGGGAGTTTTGAGGAGTGACAGAGAGAGATGTCCGTTTGGTCAGGCAACTTGAAAGTTGAGCTGCATAGTGTCCATCTGATCCCCCTAGATTGCAGTAAGAAAGACAGTGAGTACAATATAAACCTTGAAAAATATTTAATGAGGAGCTTTTCAGCACATGCATGACAGTGGGTGTGGATGCAGTCAGTATCTACCTTCCTAGTCTTTGCGTGGTCCTCTCGATGTAGCTGTAAGTGGCAGTATTCATCTTTTAGACTTGGGTTTATCATTTAAAGTCTATGTCTCCCTAGGTCTCTCTGTCTTGTTGATGGAATAAGAGTTTCCTTCAGAGAGCCATTCAAAGTACCTAGATTTACACCAACTTTAGCCATCTTAAATGCCTTTGTAGGTGCTGCGTAACTACAATTCACAGGCCTTTGGCTTTCTTTTTATCTTATTCTGTTATTGAAGCTACCCCTTCTGCATTCAGGTTTCTCATGGGTTCTCTGGGTTTAAATGTTTAGAAAGCATTTCATTCAGCCATCTGCTCAAGGCAGTATCCTGCAACTTAGAAAGTTGTTCATGCTTGGGATTTTGTTTGTTCCATTGAAATGGAGAACATGAGGTACCAATTCCTTTCAGCGGACATGGATGGAGCAGGTTCAGAATTCTGGGAAACTGTTTCAGGGTCGAATTTGTTTTGGTAGGATTCTACTGAAGGTGCTAAAGGTGACCTAAATTGCTAGGGATGATCATAGGTGCAGGTTTGAAGGGACGGTAACTTCTAGCAGGGAAAAGATGGAGCAGTAGATGAGCAGGAACACGTTCATTGGGAGTTTGAATGACTTGACCGAGGTCATGCACCAAACCCACAGCAGAGTCAGAACAAGACTCAAAGCTACAAATTTCTTCTGCAACATCTTCATCTTGGGACATTCAGCCATTCATTTCAACAGGGAGGTGCTATGCAGCTCAGAAGTGGGGGTTAAGAGACTCGATTAATTACTTGTTTACCAAAATCTCTTTGCTTAGGCACATCCATTCAAAGCGAACCCTTCTAATCACTGGCCTTGTGATCTCAAGTGTTTCTTACTGATCATTGTCAAATGCTTGCACAGTGATGCTGTGGTTCTAAGTCGCAGTGGGCATCTTGTTACCAAGCTTGCTGCTTTGTAAAGATGCGGAATCATCGTGCCAGTAATAGCATCCTCTGTCCATTTCCCACCCTGCTCCCCACCCCCTACTTGGCTGTTTACTTGTATGTTTGTATTTGGCGAAAAAAAATATCCCTTTGCCATAAAGAGCGCAATGTCCAAGCTGCGACTCGCATTAGTGCATTTTATTTGCTCTTGCTGTCACATGGTCCCTGCGGGTCATAATTCACTGTGGTTGTCATCACAGAACAACCTTGCTGGCCCTGTTATTGTTATTGGGTCCAGAAAGACGAGTTGCGGACCTTTTCCAAGTGCTATTTCTGTCGACCGCTAAAAACCTTCAGAACAAAGTTGCCTGTTTTTTAGTGGTGTGAGCCAGACTCTTTATCTGCCTGCAAGCTTTCTGAATCTTAGCACATTGTGAAGATAGCTCCAGGTATTGCAGAGGAGAGCCTAGTTTACTCTTGAATATACTCTGAGCAAGGGTAAGCTTCAGGCCCTGACTGCTGGTATTAAGTACTACTGCTTAGCTTCTGGTTTGCTTGTAACAGAAGAGTGAGCTCACCTCTGCTTTCAAGCTCCCATGTAAAAGGCGTGCTGCTGACCACCACATAGACTGCCTAATGTTGGTGTGGGCAGCCCAGTGCTGGTCTATGCTGTAAGGAGCTCATTAGGAATACAGTAGCAGGACTGGAAAAAGGCATTGTATATTCCACTGGCTTCAGGATAACAGTTGTCAAATGCCTGCTATTCTGCTCTGCATTTCAACTCTTTTGGGTATTACTTGCAATGCTAATTTGGAGTAAACCTTCCAAGCTGTATGAAGCTGTACAGTATATAGGTAAAGAAACGGCCAGTTCCATAATCCTGCAGATTATGGAAGAAAACACTTTCTAAATACATCGTGGGTGTTGG
This sequence comes from Leptosomus discolor, assembly GCF_034619465.1. Classification (NCBI taxonomy): domain Eukaryota; kingdom Metazoa; phylum Chordata; class Aves; order Leptosomiformes; family Leptosomidae; genus Leptosomus; species Leptosomus discolor. The sequence goes on from NW_028237820.1 coordinate 212,360, forward strand.
GAGGGTGGGATTTCTGGAAAGATTTGATGTTGATGTTCATGGGAAAGTTTAAAACCAGAAGCGTAGGAAAGGTCCCCGTATTTTCTCTTATTTTAGGGCGAAGGATGAGGAAGTTGTATCAGTTTAATTCCGATGGGGAAGTCTTAAGTATTTCTTTGCTGAGGGACATATCTTAAGGCAGCAAGAAAGAGACAAATGGATAGGTGCACTCCCACGGCTTCCTCCTTTCACAGCTGTCAGGGCACATGCTGAAGCAGCACAGAGGGAAAGCTCAGGCCTAATGCGGAATGGGAACTGTACAAAGCTGAGTTCTCATCCGGCAGCTTAACGACTGGTGCTGTAGGCAGATCACTTCAGAAAATGCCTCCATTTCTGTCCTGTCTGTAAAACGGGGATTAAAATCTTGGCTTTCTTAAAGGATTTAGTAATCTACTCACAGGAAGAAGTATATGTATCTAAGGAATCAGGGATTAGTTTGGTTCTGTATAAAATTAGTTGAAGCAAGGTCATTGCTCTGATGTTAATGCCTCACCAGGGTCCAGCTAGACTGTCCAGTGGTTCTAGACTAGTGCCTTTCAGACGCTTGCACTAGCACAGTTGAGATCAAAGGTTTTTGATGAAGCAAAACACAAACAAGAAGAGAGTGATTTTCTCTGCCTCTTTTTGTGTATGTTCTTGTAAGCCTAGATAAAGAACACCTTCCTTTGTTACTCATTTATTGGCCCATAGGAGAGGATAACAATCCTTTATTATAGAATTGTTTGGGGGATTTTTTTTCAGTCCCGTGTAAGGCTCGTGACAATGCTGAAGGTCACGAGTTGCAACCACCTTCATGACCCGTGGCGGGGGCTGTTAAGCTTAGGCAAAACAGGATTATTCACTAGTGTGAAATGCTCAGATAAGCTGTTCAAATAGTTGACAAAAACATTTCCGCGCCCGGCCGCAGCTCTTCCCTGCCGCAGCCGCCTGCGCTCCTGTCCGCGCCCGAAGCCCCGTGCCCGCAGAGGCAGCTGGGTCTGGAGCTGCCAGCGCCAGCAGCCCCAGAGCAGAATGAGCTCCCTGAGCAGAGGCCGAGGCTCATATACCCCAGGCCCCGCCCCCGGGAAAGTGGTGGGGATGGGACACAAGGGGGGGCGGTGCCGGGGGGGGGGGGGGGGGGGTGGGGGGGGTGGGCAGCAAGGCACGCCAACGGGAGGGTGGGGCATGGGGCAAAAAAGTCACGCCTGGGGGGGGCGGTGCTGGGGTGGGGTGCAGAATAACAAAGGCAAACCCGGGAAGGGGAGGGGGTGGGGGCCGGGCAGGGCACGGCCACTGTCGGCGAGGCCATGGGGGGGGCGGTGCTGGGGCGAGGTGCAAAGCAGCAAGGCACTCCCACGGGGGGGGGGCGGGGCGGGGCGCGGGGAAGCAGGGCACGCCCACGGGGGGGGGCGGTGCCGGGGCAGAAAAGGCACACCCGGGGGGGGGGTCGGGGGGGGGCAAGCAGGGCACGCCTACAGTGGCCAGTGCCGAAGAACGGCAGCAAGGCACGCTCGCGGCGGGGGGGGGAGGCGCCGGGTGGATTTGGGGCCAGGCACACCCACCCTTAGCAAGGCCACCGAGTTGGGGGTGGCATGGGAAAAACCCCACCTGAAGGCAGAGACAGGGGTATGGGGGGGCATAGACAGGTGCAGACGTGGGGCGCATCCTCACGGCTGCTCGATAGTCTCACCTTCAAGTCCTAGGAAGGGAAATGCGGTCACCAACACGCCTCACAAAAAACAAGTTGCCATCCTGCAGGAAGTTCAGAATTCCGGGAAAATCCAGTGCACCTAGAACAAAACAGCACCAAAACTATCAGTTAAAAAAAAAGGCTGTGTGTTTTAAAACCCTCCTGTCACCCCTGAACACCCCGTAGGAAACTGCCGACGTTAAAAAAAAAAAACAAAAACCCCAAAAAAAACAAACCAAAAAAACCCCAAAACCCAAGCTGCATCCCAGGGCGCTCTCTCCTGTGGGTGCCGCTGGACCCTGCCCAGTCCCACAGCTCTCGCCTCGCCCAGAAGGAGCTCCCTGGGCAGAGCCCGGGGCTCATCTACTCCAGGCCCCCCCGCACCGAACCGGCACTTGGGCATCCTGGAGGACTGCGGGCCCATAGAGCGCAAGTTCGGAGGACTGAGGGGCACTTCCGGCATCATGGAGGACCGCGGGGAAGCGGCGGGAGCCTGCCGGAGCCCCGGAGGAGCCGGTGAGTCCCCCGCGAAACGAGTGCCGGCGGCGCCGCCGTCTCGGGGCCGCATCCGCGTCGTTTCTCTCCGGAGCTGCGGCCGGTGCTTGGAGGGGGGCGAGTGTATGGCGCCGCCGTCTTGTGAAGGCTGAGGCTGCCCGCGGCGGGGATGGGGCCGCGCGGGCAGGAGGGGACAGGCCGCCGCCCCGCCGTGCAGAGCTGCGTTCCTTGCGTGTTTCGGCAGGAATCGCTGTTGAATCCGTCTCGCTCTCGAATCCGTCTCGCTCTCCGCGGCTTCCGGGCAGTTTCTCCGCCGGCCCTGCCGGTCCGCGGTTAGGCCGGCGCGGAGCACCGGTGACGGGACCTGCGGGCGTGCGGGCGTGCGTGCGTGCGTGCGTGAGGGGCTCTTGCGAGAAGCGCCTCACAATAAGCAGGCTCAGCTCCGGGGCGGCGCTAGTAAATGGCATGGTCCTCGGGCGCCGTTAATTCGTGCCACGCGTTTGAGCTGGAATTTGAGAGAATAGTCTGTTATTTAAATGGCCCGATTGAAGAGTTGACTGGTACAGAAAGCGGGTGAACGAACGGCTCACAGCCAGCGAGCGCTCCGTGTACCGCTGCTGAAGGGAGCAGGAGCAAAGCGCAGGCACCCGACTGACACAAGAGGAAAAGGTTCATTACCGTTGGAAATCACGGTTTCGGATTGTGAATTAGGACTCTAATGAGGGGTCCGTTCACGACGACCGTTACCCTAAACTGCTCCCAATTGGTATTCTATTTCTGCTTCCCAAGGAGAAAATTTTCATCTGATGGTGCTGCGGGGGTATCTTTAATGCATCAGTTTAAGATGGCTAGTATTGTTAAACGGGCACTCATGATGCCCAGTTAGCGTTCGATCTGTTTCTAAAATGAAATCTAAGGTTTTTGTTCGTCGGATTTAATGGGCGTCGGTTTTTTCTTTTAGCTCTACTTGGAAGGAATTGGTACCCGTCCCCTCCTCCCCCCCCCCCAACGGCTATGTTTAAGTTTCGGCAGTCGTGACTCCCTGTTGGTTTTCTAATTTTCCTTTTATTTTAAATCTAAATCTTTTAGCGTTATGTTAGTTCACCACCGCCCGGGAATTCTTTTAGTACCTACGTTTAAACGTAGCCGTTATTGAACGATTCCTTTTTTTATTTCTCTTTATCTAAAAATCTAAAGCTTCGATTACTCTTTTGGTTCTAAGCAGGAGTCACTGTTGCCTCCCAGCTTGCTTACAGCGGTGTGCTCGTTTAAGCGTTAGAGCCTCCCAATTAGTTTCCAGTTCAATTGGTTTAGCAGTGGTTATGTTTAAATGGAGCTGTTCACGACTCCCAATTAGTTTTCTGTCTTTATCACTTCAAGAGGGTCTCTCAACTATTCATTTTTTGAATTGCAATAGGGACCGGGAATAATTACTGCCTGGTTCATTAAGTAACGTCTGCCACTAAATTTAGTCATTACTCAACCCTAGGTAATATTTCTTCTCTTTAGGCGCGCTCTGATATTTTGTGACTTTACCACGAAGTGGATTAACTAGGACGCGTGATTTTTTTCTTTTCCTGTTAGAGTTGTTTCGCTACAGGTATTCCTTCCAGTTAGTGCTCTGTTGTTGATATTCTGCTGCTTGCCCTTTGATTACATCAATGGGGAGTAAGTACTGTCTGCAAAGTGGGAAGCAATAGCTAGAGCGGACGACGGGCAGTATTTGCTCCCAAAGACTATTCTGGTTACTGTGACGGACATTTTTATTTTAAACGTTTTGACGTAAACGAGCGGTAAAAATTAAACTAATAGAAACTGACCACTTTGGAATTCCCCAGGAAAAACGACCGGAGCGAGGACGCCTGCCGCGGTCCACTTGGGACGCTCGACGGTTTTGCACTCCGTCTCCAAAGTTTGAAGCTCCGCGGAGCGCAACCTCCCCGAGCGGCGACTCGGCCTGTAGCCACCGCCCGCTCTTCTCTCCGGCTCCGCCACCCGTTTTTCCAGAGCAGCCCAAAATCCCGGGGAAGCGAACCCGCGCACAGCAGATACGCCGCGACACCAAACCTCCGGCTGTCCAGCTGCGCCGCCCCCGACCGTCGCTGCTGCGCCAACGGGAGCCTCCGGCCGACGCGGTGCCGAGCGCCCGCGACCCCGTCGGCCGCCGGCTCTGCCAGCGGCGCGGTCCGGCGAAATCCGCGACGCTGCCGAGTCTGCGGCGAGTCCGGGGCGTGTTTTTTTAGCGAAGGAAAATGCCGTTTCAAGTCTCAAGTCCGACCTGCAAGGAAAAAGAAAGCCCGCGTAACAAGGCTAGACCCGTTCCTGTCTGTTGCAGAACTTGTACCAGCGCTACATTCTGGACGGGACCGAATGACAAAGCCGAATGACAGCCTGCAAGAATCCTCCTCTCAGAGCTCTCTGGTTGCAAAGGGACTATTGTAGATCACCAGCAGTTGTAAGACACTGAGACTCCTACTTTTCTCCATCTGCCTCCCTCAACAGAAATAAGTCCCAAAGGACAGAAAACCCCAGGAAAGGGTTGAAACCAAACCGAACCCAAACCAAAAACCAAAACCAAGGAAAAACCGTCGGGGAAAAGAGCCCCAAAGCATCAGGAACTGTACCAAGCACCTTAAGTAACACTGAAGCGACTCGAACCAAAACAAGTGACAAAGCAGCTCAGGAGAGGTGCCAGGAAAGACAAATGAGTCCACACAGAGCAACGCCCGTGTCCTTCTGAGAGGACTAGGCAGGTGAGAGAAGGCCCTTTGAAGGCCCGTGGTTCTGAGAAGGCCACTTGTCACGCAGATTGATTCTGGTGCCTGGATGGGAAATGGAGGGGACTGAGGGGCACACGAAGGGGAGGGAGGAACTCGGACAGCTTACGGAGATGCCTGCGGTGCAAAGCCAAAAAGACGGCTGCAGGATGGCTCGGCGTCGGTGCCATCGACCCCCCGCAAAAGATGCTGTGACCCCACTTGGGGACGACAGCCTCTGGCCCCGGCGCCCCCGGGGCTGGGCAGAGGCAGCAGCGCTCGGCATAGCTGGTGGCAGGGGGCCCGACGGGGTGGAACGCGTCCCGGCAGGGCCTGGCCAGGCCCAGGAGCACATCTGGTCCTCGCTGAGGGGCTGGAGCCGATGGGGCCCTGAGGAGTACAGGGGTGGCCTGGTGTCCCCGGCCGCAGCTCTTCCCTGCCGCAGCCGCCTGCGCTCCTGTCCGCGCCCGAAGCCCCGTGCCCGCAGAGGCAGCTGGGTCTGGAGCTGCCAGCGCCAGCAGCCCCAGAGCAGAATGAGCTCCCTGAGCAGAGGCCGAGGCTCATATACCCCAGGCCCCGCCCCCGGGCAAGTGGTGGGGATGGGACACAAGGGGGGGCGGTGCCGGGGGGGGGGGTGGGGGGGGTGGGGGGGGTGGGCAGCAAGGCACGCCAACGGGAGGGTGGGGCATGGGGCAAAAAAGTCACGCCCGGGGGGGCGGTGCTGGGGTGGGGTGCAGAATAACAAAGGCAAACCCGGGAAGGGGAGGGGGTGGGGGCCGGGCAGGGCACGGCCACTGTCGGCGAGGCCATGGGGGGGGCGGTGCTGGGGCGAGGTGCAAAGCAGCAAGGCACTCCCACGGGGGGGGGGCGGTGCCGGGGCAGAAAAGGCACACCCGGGGGGGGGGTCGGGGGGGGGCAAGCAGGGCACGCCTACAGTGGCCAGTGCCGAAGAACGGCAGCAAGGCACGCTCGCGGCGGGGGGGGGAGGCGCCGGGTGGATTTGGGGCCAGGCACACCCACCCTTAGCAAGGCCACCGAGTTGGGGGTGGCATGGGAAAAACCCCACCTGAAGGCAGAGACAGGGGTATGGGGGGGCATAGACAGGTGCAGAGGTGGGGCGCATCCTCACGGCTGCTCGATAGTCTCACCTTCAAGTCCTAGGAAGGGAAATGCGGTCACCAACACGCCTCACAAAAAACAAGTTGCCATCCTGCAGGAAGTTCAGAATTCCGGGAAAATCCAGTGCACCTAGAACAAAACAGCACCAAAACTATCAGTTAAAAAAAAAGGCTGTGTGTTTTAAAACCCTCCTGTCACCCCTGAACACCCCGTAGGAAACTGCCGACGTTAAAAAAAAAAAAAAAAAACAAACCAAAAACAAAAACAAAAAAAAACAAACCAAAAAAACCCCAAAACCCAAGCTGCATCCCAGGGCGCTCTCTCCTGTGGGTGCCGCTGGACCCTGCCCAGTCCCACAGCTCTCGCCTCGCCCAGAAGGAGCTCCCTGGGCAGAGTCCGGGGCTCATCTACTCCAGGCCCCCCCGCACCGAACCGGCACTTGGGCATCCTGGAGGACTGCGGGCCCATAGAGCGCAAGTTCGGAGGACTGAGGGGCACTTCCGGCATCATGGAGGACCGCGGGGAAGCGGCGGGAGCCTGCCGGAGCCCCGGAGGAGCCGGTGAGTCCCCCGCGAAACGAGTGCCGGCGGCGCCGCCGTCTCGGGGCCGCATCCGCGTCGTTTCTCTCCGGAGCTGCGGCCGGTGCTTGGAGGGGGGCGAGTGTATGGCGCCGCCGTCTTGTGAAGGCTGAGGCTGCCCGCGGCGGGGATGGGGCCGCGCGGGCAGGAGGGGACAGGCCGCCGCCCCGCCGTGCAGAGCTGCGTTCCTTGCGTGTTTCGGCAGGAATCGCTGTTGAATCCGTCTCGCTCTCGAATCCGTCTCGCTCTCCGCGGCTTCCGGGCAGTTTCTCCGCCGGCCCTGCCGGTCCGCGGTTAGGCCGGCGCGGAGCACCGGTGACGGGACCTGCGTGCGTGCGTGCGTGCGTGCGTGCGTGAGGGGCTCTTGCGAGAAGCGCCTCACAATAAGCAGGCTCAGCTCCGGGGCGGCGCTAGTAAATGGCATGGTCCTCGGGCGCCGTTAATTCGTGCCACGCGTTTGAGCTGGAATTTGAGAGAATAGTCTGTTATTTAAATGGCCCGATTGAAGAGTTGACTGGTACAGAAAGCGGGTGAACGAACGGCTCACAGCCAGCGAGCGCTCCGTGTACCGCTGCTGAAGGGAGCAGGAGCAAAGCGCAGGCACCCGACTGACACAAGAGGAAAAGGTTCATTACCGTTGGAAATCACGGTTTCGGATTGTGAATTAGGACTCTAATGAGGGGTCCGTTCACGACGACCGTTACCCTAAACTGCTCCCAATTGGTATTCTATTTCTGCTTCCCAAGGAGAAAATTTTCATCTGATGGTGCTGCGGGGGTATCTTTAATGCATCAGTTTAAGATGGCTAGTATTGTTAAACGGGCACTCATGATGCCCAGTTAGCGTTCGATCTGTTTCTAAAATGAAATCTAAGGTTTTTGTTCGTCGGATTTAATGGGCGTCGGTTTTTTCTTTTAGCTCTACTTGGAAGGAATTGGTACCCGTCCCCTCCTCCCCCCCCCCAACGGCTATGTTTAAGTTTCGGCAGTCGTGACTCCCTGTTGGTTTTCTAATTTTCCTTTTATTTTAAATCTAAATCTTTTAGCGTTATGTTAGTTCACCACCGCCCGGGAATTCTTTTAGTACCTACGTTTAAACGTAGCCGTTATTGAACGATTCCTTTTTTTATTTCTCTTTATCTAAAAATCTAAAGCTTCGATTACTCTTTTGGTTCTAAGCAGGAGTCACTGTTGCCTCCCAGCTTGCTTACAGCGGTGTGCTCGTTTAAGCGTTAGAGCCTCCCAATTAGTTTCCAGTTCAATTGGTTTAGCAGTGGTTATGTTTAAATGGAGCTGTTCACGACTCCCAATTAGTTTTCTGTCTTTATCACTTCAAGAGGGTCTCTCAACTATTCGTTTTTTGAATTGCAATAGGGACCGGGAATAATTACTGCCTGGTTCATTAAGTAACGTCTGCCACTAAATTTAGTCATTACTCAACCCTAGGTAATATTTCTTCTCTTTAGGCGCGCTCTGATATTTTGTGACTTTACCACGAAGTGGATTAACTAGGACGCGTGATTTTTTTCTTTTCCTGTTAGAGTTGTTTCGCTACAGGTATTCCTTCCAGTTAGTGCTCTGTTGTTGATATTCTGCTGCTTGCCCTTTGATTACATCAATGGGGAGTAAGTACTGTCTGCAAAGTGGGAAGCAATAGCTAGAGCGGACGACGGGCAGTATTTGCTCCCAAAGACTATTCTGGTTACTGTGACGGACATTTTTATTTTAAACGTTTTGACGTAAACGAGCGGTAAAAATTAAACTAATAGAAACTGACCACTTTGGAATTCCCCAGGAAAAACGACCGGAGCGAGGACGCCTGCCGCGGTCCACTTGGGACGCTCGACGGTTTTGCACTCCGTCTCCAAAGTTTGAAGCTCCGCGGAGCGCAACCTCCCCGAGCGGCGACTCGGCCTGTAGCCACCGCCCGCTCTTCTCTCCGGCTCCGCCACCCGTTTTTCCAGAGCAGCCCAAAATCCCGGGGAAGCGAACCCGCGCACAGCAGATACGCCGCGACACCAAACCTCCGGCTGTCCAGCTGCGCCGCCCCCGACCGTCGCTGCTGCGCCAACGGGAGCCTCCGGCCGACGCGGTGCCGAGCGCCCGCGACCCCGTCGGCCGCCGGCTCTGCCAGCGGCGCGGTCCGGCGAAATCCGCGACGCTGCCGAGTCTGCGGCGAGTCCGGGGCGTGTTTTTTTAGCGAAGGAAAATGCCGTTTCAAGTCTCAAGTCCGACCTGCAAGGAAAAAGAAAGCCCGCGTAACAAGGCTAGACCCGTTCCTGTCTGTTGCAGAACTTGTACCAGCGCTACATTCTGGACGGGACCGAATGACAAAGCCGAATGACAGCCTGCAAGAATCCTCCTCTCAGAGCTCTCTGGTTGCAAAGGGACTATTGTAGATCACCAGCAGTTGTAAGACACTGAGACTCCTACTTTTCTCCATCTGCCTCCCTCAACAGAAATAAGTCCCAAAGGACAGAAAACCCCAGGAAAGGGTTGAAACCAAACCGAACCCAAACCAAAAACCAAAACCAAGGAAAAACCGTCGGGGAAAAGAGCCCCAAAGCATCAGGAACTGTACCAAGCACCTTAAGTAACACTGAAGCGACTCGAACCAAAACAAGTGACAAAGCAGCTCAGGAGAGGTGCCAGGAAAGACAAATGAGTCCACACAGAGCAACGCCCGTGTCCTTCTGAGAGGACTAGGCAGGTGAGAGAAGGCCCTTTGAAGGCCCGTGGTTCTGAGAAGGCCACTTGTCACGCAGATTGATTCTGGTGCCTGGATGGGAAATGGAGGGGACTGAGGGGCACACGAAGGGGAGGGAGGAACTCGGACAGCTTACGGAGATGCCTGCGGTGCAAAGCCAGGCTGCAGGATGGCTCGGCGTCGGTGCCATCGACCCCCCCCAAAAGATGCTGTGACCCCACTTGGGGACGACAACCTCTGGCCCCGGCGCCCCCGGGGCCGGGCAGAGGCAGCAGCGCTCGGCGTAGCTGGTGGCAGGGGGCCCGACGGGGTGGAACGCGTCCCGGCAGGGCCTGGCCAGGCCCAGGAGCACATCTGGTCCTCGCTGAGGGGCTGGAGCCGATGGGGGCCTGAGGAGTACAGGGGTGGCCTGGTGTCCCCGGCCGCAGCTCTTCCCTGCCGCAGCCGCCTGCGCTCCTGTCCACGCCCGAAGCCCCATGCCCGCAGAGGCAGCTGGGTCTGGAGCTGCCAGCGCCAGCAGCCCCAGAGCAGAATGAGCTCCCTGAGCAGAGGCCGAGGCTCATATACCCCAGGCCCCGCCCCCGGGCAAGTGGTGGGGATGGGACACAAGGGGGGGCGCGGGGCCGGGGGGGGGCAGCAAGGCACACCAACAGGAGGGTGGGGCATGGGGCAAAAAAGTCACGCCCGGGGGGGGCGGTGCTGGTGTGGGGAGCAGAATAACAAAGGCAAACCCGGGAAGGGGAGGGGGTGGGGGCCGGGCAGGGCACGGCCACTGTCGGCGAGGCCATGGGGGGGGCGGTGCTGGGGCGAGGTGCAAAGCAGCAAGGCCGGTGCTGGGGCGAGGTGCAAAGCAGCAAGGCACTCCCACGGGGAGAGCGGTGCCGGGGCGGGGCGCGGGGAAGCAGGGCACGCGGGCGGGGCGCGGGGAAGCAGGGCACGCCCACGGGGGGGCGGTGACGGGGCGGGGCGCGGAAAAGCAAGGCACACCCACCGGGGGGGGGATCAGTGCCGGGGCGGGGCGCGGGGAAGCAGGGCACGCCCACGGGGGGGGCGGTGCCGGGGCAGAAAAGGCACACCCGGGGGGGGGGTCGGGGGGGGGGCAAGCAGGGCACGCCTACAGTGGCCAGTGCCGAAGAACGGCAGCAAGGCACGCTCACGGCGGGGGGGAGGCGCCGGGTGGATTTGGGGCCAGGCACACCCACCCTTAGCAAGGCCACCGAGTTGGGGGTGGCATGGGAAAAACCCCACCTGAAGGCAGAGACAGGGATATGGGGGGGCATAGACAGGTGCAGACGTGGTGCGCATCCTCACGGCTGCTCGATAGTCTCACCTTCAAGTCCTAGGAAGGGAAATGCGGTCACAAACACTCCTCACAAAAAACAAGTTGCCATCCTGCAGGAAGTTCAGAATTCCGGGAAAATCCAGTGCACCTAGAACAAAACAGCACCAAAACTATCCGTTAAAAAAAAGGCTGTGTGTTTTAAAACCCTCCTGTCACCCCTGAACACCCCCTAGGAAACTGCCGACGTAAAAAAAAAAAAAAAAAACCGCAAACCAAAAAAACCCCAAAACCCAAGCTGCATCCCAGGGCGCTCTCTCCTGTGGGTGCCGCTGGACCCTGCCCAGTCCCACAGCTCTCGCCTCGCCCAGAAGGAGCTCCCTGGGCAGAGCCCGGGGCTCATCTACTCCAGGGCCCCCCGCACCGAACCGGCACTTGGGCATCCTGGAGGACTGCGGGCCCATAGAGCGCAAGTTCGGAGGACTGAGGGGCACTTCCGGCATCATGGAGGACCGCGGGGAAGCGGTGGGAGCCTGCCGGAGCCCCGGAGGAGCCGGTGAGTCCCCCGCGAAACGAGTGCCGACGGCGGCCGCGGTGGCGGCGCCGCTGTCTCGGGGCCGCATCCGCGTCGTTTCTCTCCGGAGCTGCGGCCGGTGCTTGGAGGGGGGCGGGGGGGGGGGTATGGCGCCGCCATCTTCTGAAGGCTGAGGCTGCCCGCGGCGGGGATGGGGCCGCGCGGCCAGGAGGGGACAGGCCGCCGCCCCGCCGTGCAGAGCTGCGTTCCTTGCGTGTTTCGGCAGGAATCGCTGTTAAATCCGTCTCGCTCTCGAATCCGTCTCGCTCTCCACGGCTTCCGGGCAGTTTCTCCGCCCGCCCTGCCGGTCCGCGGTTAGGCCGGCGCGGAGCACCGGTGACGGGACCTGCGGGCGTGCGTGCGTGCGTGCGTGCGTGAGGGGCTCTTGCGAGAAGCGCCTCACAATAAGCAGGCTCAGCTCCGGGGCGGCGCTAGTAAATGGCATGGTCCTCGGGCGCCGTTAATTCGTGCCACGCGTTTGAGCTGGAATTTGAGAGAATAGTCTGTTATTTAAATGGCCCGATTGAAGAGTTGACTGGTACAGAAAGCGGGTGAACGAACGGCTCACAGCCAGCGAGCGCTCCGTGTACCGCTGCTGAAGGGAGCAGGAGCAAAGCGCAGGCACCCGACTGACACAAGAGGAAAAGGTTCATTACCGTTGGAAATCACGGTTTCGGATTGTGAATTAGGACTCTAATGAGGGGTCCGTTCACGACGACCGTTACCCTAAACTGCTCCCAATTGGTATTCTATTTCTGCTTCCCAAGGAGAAAATTTTCATCTGATGGTGCTGCGGGGGTATCTTTAATGCATCAGTTTAAGATGGCTAGTATTGTTAAACGGGCACTCATGATGCCCAGTTAGCGTTCGATCTGTTTCTAAAATGAAATCTAAGGTTTTTGTTCGTCGGATTTAATGGGCGTCGGTTTTTTCTTTTAGCTCTACTTGGAAGGAATTGGTACCCGTCCCCTCCTCCCCCCCCCCAACGGCTATGTTTAAGTTTCGGCAGTCGTGACTCCCTGTTGGTTTTCTAATTTTCCTTTTATTTTAAATCTAAATCTTTTAGCGTTATGTTAGTTCACCACCGCCCGGGAATTCTTTTAGTACCTACGTTTAAACGTAGCCGTTATTGAACGATTCCTTTTTTTATTTCTCTTTATCTAAAAATCTAAAGCTTCGATTACTCTTTTGGTTCTAAGCAGGAGTCACTGTTGCCTCCCAGCTTGCTTACAGCGGTGTGCTCGTTTAAGCGTTAGAGCCTCCCAATTAGTTTCCAGTTCAATTGGTTTAGCAGTGGTTATGTTTAAATGGAGCTGTTCACGACTCCCAATTAGTTTTCTGTCTTTATCACTTCAAGAGGGTCTCTCAACTATTCGTTTTTTGAATTGCAATAGGGACCGGGAATAATTACTGCCTGGTTCATTAAGTAACGTCTGCCACTAAATTTAGTCATTACTCAACCCTAGGTAATATTTCTTCTCTTTAGGCGCGCTCTGATATTTTGTGACTTTACCACGAAGTGGATTAACTAGGACGCGTGATTTTTTTCTTTTCCTGTTAGAGTTGTTTCGCTACAGGTATTCCTTCCAGTTAGTGCTCTGTTGTTGATATTCTGCTGCTTGCCCTTTGATTACATCAATGGGGAGTAAGTACTGTCTGCAAAGTGGGAAGCAATAGCTAGAGCGGACGACGGGCAGTATTTGCTCCCAAAGACTATTCTGGTTACTGTGACGGACATTTTTATTTTAAACGTTTTGACGTAAACGAGCGGTAAAAATTAAACTAATAGAAACTGACCACTTTGGAATTCCCCAGGAAAAACGACCGGAGCGAGGACGCCTGCCGCGGTCCACTTGGGACGCTCGACGGTTTTGCACTCCGTCTCCAAAGTTTGAAGCTCCGCGGAGCGCAACCTCCCCGAGCGGCGACTCGGCCTGTAGCCACCGCCCGCTCTTCTCTCCGGCTCCGCCACCCGTTTTTCCAGAGCAGCCCAAAATCCCGGGGAAGCGAACCCGCGCACAGCAGATACGCCGCGACACCAAACCTCCGGCTGTCCAGCTGCGCCGCCCCCGACCGTCGCTGCTGCGCCAACGGGAGCCTCCGGCCGACGCGGTGCCGAGCGCCCGCGACCCCGTCGGCCGCCGGCTCTGCCAGCGGCGCGGTCCGGCGAAATCCGCGACGCTGCCGAGTCTGCGGCGAGTCCGGGGCGTGTTTTTTTAGCGAAGGAAAATGCCGTTTCAAGTCTCAAGTCCGACCTGCAAGGAAAAAGAAAGCCCGCGTAACAAGGCTAGACCCGTTCCTGTCTGTTGCAGAACTTGTACCAGCGCTACATTCTGGACGGGACCGAATGACAAAGCCGAATGACAGCCTGCAAGAATCCTCCTCTCAGAGCTCTCTGGTTGCAAAGGGACTATTGTAGATCACCAGCAGTTGTAAGACACTGAGACTCCTACTTTTCTCCATCTGCCTCCCTCAACAGAAATAAGTCCCAAAGGACAGAAAACCCCAGGAAAGGGTTGAAACCAAACCGAACCCAAACCAAAAACCAAAACCAAGGAAAAACCGTCGGGGAAAAGAGCCCCAAAGCATCAGGAACTGTACCAAGCACCTTAAGTAACACTGAAGCGACTCGAACCAAAACAAGTGACAAAGCAGCTCAGGAGAGGTGCCAGGAAAGACAAATGAGTCCACACAGAGCAACGCCCGTGTCCTTCTGAGAGGACTAGGCAGGTGAGAGAAGGCCCTTTGAAGGCCCGTGGTTCTGAGAAGGCCACTTGTCACGCAGATTGATTCTGGTGCCTGGATGGGAAATGGAGGGGACTGAGGGGCACACGAAGGGGAGGGAGGAACTCGGACAGCTTACGGAGATGCCTGCGGTGCAAAGCCAAAAAGACGGCTGCAGGATGGCTCGGCGTCGGTGCCATCGACCCCCCGCAAAAGATGCTGTGACCCCACTTGGGGACGACAGCCTCTGGCCCCGGCGCCCCCGGGGCTGGGCAGAGGCAGCAGCGCTCGGCATAGCTGGTGGCAGGGGGCCCGACGGGGTGGAACGCGTCCCGGCAGGGCCTGGCCAGGCCCAGGAGCACATCTGGTCCTCGCTGAGGGGCTGGAGCCGATGGGGCCCTGAGGAGTACAGGGGTGGCCTGGTGTCCCCGGCCGCAGCTCTTCCCTGCCGCAGCCGCCTGCGCTCCTGTCCGCGCCCGAAGCCCCGTGCCCGCAGAGGCAGCTGGGTCTGGAGCTGCCAGCGCCAGCAGCCCCAGAGCAGAATGAGCTCCCTGAGCAGAGGCCGAGGCTCATATACCCCAGGCCCCGCCCCCGGGCAAGTGGTGGGGATGGGACACAAGGGGGGGCGGTGCCGGGGGGGGGGGTGGGGGGGGTGGGGGGGGTGGGCAGCAAGGCACGCCAACGGGAGGGTGGGGCATGGGGCAAAAAAGTCACGCCCGGGGGGGCGGTGCTGGGGTGGGGTGCAGAATAACAAAGGCAAACCCGGGAAGGGGAGGGGGTGGGGGCCGGGCAGGGCACGGCCACTGTCGGCGAGGCCATGGGGGGGGCGGTGCTGGGGCGAGGTGCAAAGCAGCAAGGCACTCCCACGGGGGGGGGGCGGTGCCGGGGCAGAAAAGGCACACCCGGGGGGGGGGTCGGGGGGGGGCAAGCAGGGCACGCCTACAGTGGCCAGTGCCGAAGAACGGCAGCAAGGCACGCTCGCGGCGGGGGGGGGAGGCGCCGGGTGGATTTGGGGCCAGGCACACCCACCCTTAGCAAGGCCACCGAGTTGGGGGTGGCATGGGAAAAACCCCACCTGAAGGCAGAGACAGGGGTATGGGGGGGCATAGACAGGTGCAGACGTGGGGCGCATCCTCACGGCTGCTCGATAGTCTCACCTTCAAGTCCTAGGAAGGGAAATGCGGTCACCAACACGCCTCACAAAAAACAAGTTGCCATCCTGCAGGAAGTTCAGAATTCCGGGAAAATCCAGTGCACCTAGAACAAAACAGCACCAAAACTATCAGTTAAAAAAAAAGGCTGTGTGTTTTAAAACCCTCCTGTCACCCCTGAACACCCCGTAGGAAACTGCCGACGTTAAAAAAAAAAAAAAAAAAAAACCAAAAACAAAAACAAAAAAAAACAAACCAAAAAAACCCCAAAACCCAAGCTGCATCCCAGGGCGCTCTCTCCTGTGGGTGCCGCTGGACCCTGCCCAGTCCCACAGCTCTCGCCTCGCCCAGAAGGAGCTCCCTGGGCAGAGTCCGGGGCTCATCTACTCCAGGCCCCCCCGCACCGAACCGGCACTTGGGCATCCTGGAGGACTGCGGGCCCATAGAGCGCAAGTTCGGAGGACTGAGGGGCACTTCCGGCATCATGGAGGACCGCGGGGAAGCGGCGGGAGCCTGCCGGAGCCCCGGAGGAGCCGGTGAGTCCCCCGCGAAACGAGTGCCGGCGGCGCCGCCGTCTCGGGGCCGCATCCGCGTCGTTTCTCTCCGGAGCTGCGGCCGGTGCTTGGAGGGGGGCGAGTGTATGGCGCCGCCGTCTTGTGAAGGCTGAGGCTGCCCGCGGCGGGGATGGGGCCGCGCGGGCAGGAGGGGACAGGCCGCCGCCCCGCCGTGCAGAGCTGCGTTCCTTGCGTGTTTCGGCAGGAATCGCTGTTGAATCCGTCTCGCTCTCGAATCCGTCTCGCTCTCCGCGGCTTCCGGGCAGTTTCTCCGCCGGCCCTGCCGGTCCGCGGTTAGGCCGGCGCGGAGCACCGGTGACGGGACCTGCGTGCGTGCGTGCGTGCGTGCGTGCGTGAGGGGCTCTTGCGAGAAGCGCCTCACAATAAGCAGGCTCAGCTCCGGGGCGGCGCTAGTAAATGGCATGGTCCTCGGGCGCCGTTAATTCGTGCCACGCGTTTGAGCTGGAATTTGAGAGAATAGTCTGTTATTTAAATGGCCCGATTGAAGAGTTGACTGGTACAGAAAGCGGGTGAACGAACGGCTCACAGCCAGCGAGCGCTCCGTGTACCGCTGCTGAAGGGAGCAGGAGCAAAGCGCAGGCACCCGACTGACACAAGAGGAAAAGGTTCATTACCGTTGGAAATCACGGTTTCGGATTGTGAATTAGGACTCTAATGAGGGGTCCGTTCACGACGACCGTTACCCTAAACTGCTCCCAATTGGTATTCTATTTCTGCTTCCCAAGGAGAAAATTTTCATCTGATGGTGCTGCGGGGGTATCTTTAATGCATCAGTTTAAGATGGCTAGTATTGTTAAACGGGCACTCATGATGCCCAGTTAGCGTTCGATCTGTTTCTAAAATGAAATCTAAGGTTTTTGTTCGTCGGATTTAATGGGCGTCGGTTTTTTCTTTTAGCTCTACTTGGAAGGAATTGGTACCCGTCCCCTCCTCCCCCCCCCCAACGGCTATGTTTAAGTTTCGGCAGTCGTGACTCCCTGTTGGTTTTCTAATTTTCCTTTTATTTTAAATCTAAATCTTTTAGCGTTATGTTAGTTCACCACCGCCCGGGAATTCTTTTAGTACCTACGTTTAAACGTAGCCGTTATTGAACGATTCCTTTTTTTATTTCTCTTTATCTAAAAATCTAAAGCTTCGATTACTCTTTTGGTTCTAAGCAGGAGTCACTGTTGCCTCCCAGCTTGCTTACAGCGGTGTGCTCGTTTAAGCGTTAGAGCCTCCCAATTAGTTTCCAGTTCAATTGGTTTAGCAGTGGTTATGTTTAAATGGAGCTGTTCACGACTCCCAATTAGTTTTCTGTCTTTATCACTTCAAGAGGGTCTCTCAACTATTCGTTTTTTGAATTGCAATAGGGACCGGGAATAATTACTGCCTGGTTCATTAAGTAACGTCTGCCACTAAATTTAGTCATTACTCAACCCTAGGTAATATTTCTTCTCTTTAGGCGCGCTCTGATATTTTGTGACTTTACCACGAAGTGGATTAACTAGGACGCGTGATTTTTTTCTTTTCCTGTTAGAGTTGTTTCGCTACAGGTATTCCTTCCAGTTAGTGCTCTGTTGTTGATATTCTGCTGCTTGCCCTTTGATTACATCAATGGGGAGTAAGTACTGTCTGCAAAGTGGGAAGCAATAGCTAGAGCGGACGACGGGCAGTATTTGCTCCCAAAGACTATTCTGGTTACTGTGACGGACATTTTTATTTTAAACGTTTTGACGTAAAGGAGCGGTAAAAATTAAACTAATAGAAACTGACCACTTTGGAATTCCCCAGGAAAAACGACCGGAGCGAGGACGCCTGCCGCGGTCCACTTGGGACGCTCGACGGTTTTGCACTCCGTCTCCAAAGTTTGAAGCTCCGCGGAGCGCAACCTCCCCGAGCGGCGACTCGGCCTGTAGCCACCGCCCGCTCTTCTCTCCGGCTCCGCCACCCGTTTTTCCAGAGCAGCCCAAAATCCCGGGGAAGCGAACCCGCGCACAGCAGATACGCCGCGACACCAAACCTCCGGCTGTCCAGCTGCGCCGCCCCCGACCGTCGCTGCTGCGCCAACGGGAGCCTCCGGCCGACGCGGTGCCGAGCGCCCGCGACCCCGTCGGCCGCCGGCTCTGCCAGCGGCGCGGTCCGGCGAAATCCGCGACGCTGCCGAGTCTGCGGCGAGTCCGGGGCGTGTTTTTTTAGCGAAGGAAAATGCCGTTTCAAGTCTCAAGTCCGACCTGCAAGGAAAAAGAAAGCCCGCGTAACAAGGCTAGACCCGTTCCTGTCTGTTGCAGAACTTGTACCAGCGCTACATTCTGGACGGGACCGAATGACAAAGCCGAATGACAGCCTGCAAGAATCCTCCTCTCAGAGCTCTCTGGTTGCAAAGGGACTATTGTAGATCACCAGCAGTTGTAAGACACTGAGACTCCTACTTTTCTCCATCTGCCTCCCTCAACAGAAATAAGTCCCAAAGGACAGAAAACCCCAGGAAAGGGTTGAAACCAAACCGAACCCAAACCAAAAACCAAAACCAAGGAAAAACCGTCGGGGAAAAGAGCCCCAAAGCATCAGGAACTGTACCAAGCACCTTAAGTAACACTGAAGCGACTCGAACCAAAACAAGTGACAAAGCAGCTCAGGAGAGGTGCCAGGAAAGACAAATGAGTCCACACAGAGCAACGCCCGTGTCCTTCTGAGAGGACTAGGCAGGTGAGAGAAGGCCCTTTGAAGGCCCGTGGTTCTGAGAAGGCCACTTGTCACGCAGATTGATTCTGGTGCCTGGATGGGAAATGGAGGGGACTGAGGGGCACACGAAGGGGAGGGAGGAACTCGGACAGCTTACGGAGATGCCTGCGGTGCAAAGCCAAAAAGACGGCTGCAGGATGGCTCGGCGTCGGTGCCATCGACCCCCCGCAAAAGATGCTGTGACCCCACTTGGGGACGACAGCCTCTGGCCCCGGCGCCCCCGGGGCTGGGCAGAGGCAGCAGCGCTCGGCATAGCTGGTGGCAGGGGGCCCGACGGGGTGGAACGCGTCCCGGCAGGGCCTGGCCAGGCCCAGGAGCACATCTGGTCCTCGCTGAGGGGCTGGAGCCGATGGGGCCCTGAGGAGTACAGGGGTGGCCTGGTGTCCCCGGCCGCAGCTCTTCCCTGCCGCAGCCGCCTGCGCTCCTGTCCGCGCCCGAAGCCCCGTGCCCGCAGAGGCAGCTGGGTCTGGAGCTGCCAGCGCCAGCAGCCCCAGAGCAGAATGAGCTCCCTGAGCAGAGGCCGAGGCTCATATACCCCAGGCCCCGCCCCCGGGCAAGTGGTGGGGATGGGACACAAGGGGGGGCGGTGCCGGGGGGGGGGGTGGGGGGGGTGGGGGGGGTGGGCAGCAAGGCACGCCAACGGGAGGGTGGGGCATGGGGCAAAAAAGTCACGCCCGGGGGGGCGGTGCTGGGGTGGGGTGCAGAATAACAAAGGCAAACCCGGGAAGGGGAGGGGGTGGGGGCCGGGCAGGGCACGGCCACTGTCGGCGAGGCCATGGGGGGGGCGGTGCTGGGGCGAGGTGCAAAGCAGCAAGGCACTCCCACGGGGGGGGGGCGGTGCCGGGGCAGAAAAGGCACACCCGGGGGGGGGGTCGGGGGGGGGCAAGCAGGGCACGCCTACAGTGGCCAGTGCCGAAGAACGGCAGCAAGGCACGCTCGCGGCGGGGGGGGGAGGCGCCGGGTGGATTTGGGGCCAGGCACACCCACCCTTAGCAAGGCCACCGAGTTGGGGGTGGCATGGGAAAAACCCCACCTGAAGGCAGAGACAGGGGTATGGGGGGGCATAGACAGGTGCAGACGTGGGGCGCATCCTCACGGCTGCTCGATAGTCTCACCTTCAAGTCCTAGGAAGGGAAATGCGGTCACCAACACGCCTCACAAAAAACAAGTTGCCATCCTGCAGGAAGTTCAGAATTCCGGGAAAATCCAGTGCACCTAGAACAAAACAGCACCAAAACTATCAGTTAAAAAAAAAGGCTGTGTGTTTTAAAACCCTCCTGTCACCCCTGAACACCCCGTAGGAAACTGCCGACGTTAAAAAAAAAAAAAAAAAACCCAAAAAAACAAACCAAAAAAACCCCAAAACCCAAGCTGCATCCCAGGGCGCTCTCTCCTGTGGGTGCCGCTGGACCCTGCCCAGTCCCACAGCTCTCGCCTCGCCCAGAAGGAGCTCCCTGGGCAGAGTCCGGGGCTCATCTACTCCAGGCCCCCCCGCACCGAACCGGCACTTGGGCATCCTGGAGGACTGCGGGCCCATAGAGCGCAAGTTCGGAGGACTGAGGGGCACTTCCGGCATCATGGAGGACCGCGGGGAAGCGGCGGGAGCCTGCCGGAGCCCCGGAGGAGCCGGTGAGTCCCCCGCGAAACGAGTGCCGGCGGCGCCGCCGTCTCGGGGCCGCATCCGCGTCGTTTCTCTCCGGAGCTGCGGCCGGTGCTTGGAGGGGGGCGAGTGTATGGCGCCGCCGTCTTGTGAAGGCTGAGGCTGCCCGCGGCGGGGATGGGGCCGCGCGGGCAGGAGGGGACAGGCCGCCGCCCCGCCGTGCAGAGCTGCGTTCCTTGCGTGTTTCGGCAGGAATCGCTGTTGAATCCGTCTCGCTCTCGAATCCGTCTCGCTCTCCACGGCTTCCGGGCAGTTTCTCCGCCGGCCCTGCCGGTCCGCGGTTAGGCCGGCGCGGAGCACCGGTGACGGGACCTGCGGGCGTGCGTGCGTGCGTGCGTGAGGGGCTCTTGCGAGAAGCGCCTCACAATAAGCAGGCTCAGCTCCGGGGCGGCGCTAGTAAATGGCATGGTCCTCGGGCGCCGTTAATTCGTGCCACGCGTTTGAGCTGGAATTTGAGAGAATAGTCTGTTATTTAAATGGCCCGATTGAAGAGTTGACTGGTACAGAAAGCGGGTGAACGAACGGCTCACAGCCAGCGAGCGCTCCGTGTACCGCTGCTGAAGGGAGCAGGAGCAAAGCGCAGGCACCCGACTGACACAAGAGGAAAAGGTTCATTACCGTTGGAAATCACGGTTTCGGATTGTGAATTAGGACTCTAATGAGGGGTCCGTTCACGACGACCGTTACCCTAAACTGCTCCCAATTGGTATTCTATTTCTGCTTCCCAAGGAGAAAATTTTCATCTGATGGTGCTGCGGGGGTATCTTTAATGCATCAGTTTAAGATGGCTAGTATTGTTAAACGGGCACTCATGATGCCCAGTTAGCGTTCGATCTGTTTCTAAAATGAAATCTAAGGTTTTTGTTCGTCGGATTTAATGGGCGTCGGTTTTTTCTTTTAGCTCTACTTGGAAGGAATTGGTACCCGTCCCCTCCTCCCCCCCCCAACGGCTATGTTTAAGTTTCGGCAGTCGTGACTCCCTGTTGGTTTTCTAATTTTCCTTTTATTTTAAATCTAAATCTTTTAGCGTTATGTTAGTTCACCACCGCCCGGGAATTCTTTTAGTACCTACGTTTAAACGTAGCCGTTATTGAACGATTCCTTTTTTTATTTCTCTTTATCTAAAAATCTAAAGCTTCGATTACTCTTTTGGTTCTAAGCAGGAGTCACTGTTGCCTCCCAGCTTGCTTACAGCGGTGTGCTCGTTTAAGCGTTAGAGCCTCCCAATTAGTTTCCAGTTCAATTGGTTTAGCAGTGGTTATGTTTAAATGGAGCTGTTCACGACTCCCAATTAGTTTTCTGTCTTTATCACTTCAAGAGGGTCTCTCAACTATTCGTTTTTTGAATTGCAATAGGGACCGGGAATAATTACTGCCTGGTTCATTAAGTAACGTCTGCCACTAAATTTAGTCATTACTCAACCCTAGGTAATATTTCTTCTCTTTAGGCGCGCTCTGATATTTTGTGACTTTACCACGAAGTGGATTAACTAGGACGCGTGATTTTTTTCTTTTCCTGTTAGAGTTGTTTCGCTACAGGTATTCCTTCCAGTTAGTGCTCTGTTGTTGATATTCTGCTGCTTGCCCTTTGATTACATCAATGGGGAGTAAGTACTGTCTGCAAAGTGGGAAGCAATAGCTAGAGCGGACGACGGGCAGTATTTGCTCCCAAAGACTATTCTGGTTACTGTGACGGACATTTTTATTTTAAACGTTTTGACGTAAACGAGCGGTAAAAATTAAACTAATAGAAACTGACCACTTTGGAATTCCCCAGGAAAAACGACCGGAGCGAGGACGCCTGCCGCGGTCCACTTGGGACGCTCGACGGTTTTGCACTCCGTCTCCAAAGTTTGAAGCTCCGCGGAGCGCAACCTCCCCGAGCGGCGACTCGGCCTGTAGCCACCGCCCGCTCTTCTCTCCGGCTCCGCCACCCGTTTTTCCAGAGCAGCCCAAAATCCCGGGGAAGCGAACCCGCGCACAGCAGATACGCCGCGACACCAAACCTCCGGCTGTCCAGCTGCGCCGCCCCCGACCGTCGCTGCTGCGCCAACGGGAGCCTCCGGCCGACGCGGTGCCGAGCGCCCGCGACCCCGTCGGCCGCCGGCTCTGCCAGCGGCGCGGTCCGGCGAAATCCGCGACGCTGCCGAGTCTGCGGCGAGTCCGGGGCGTGTTTTTTTAGCGAAGGAAAATGCCGTTTCAAGTCTCAAGTCCGACCTGCAAGGAAAAAGAAAGCCCGCGTAACAAGGCTAGACCCGTTCCTGTCTGTTGCAGAACTTGTACCAGCGCTACATTCTGGACGGGACCGAATGACAAAGCCGAATGACAGCCTGCAAGAATCCTCCTCTCAGAGCTCTCTGGTTGCAAAGGGACTATTGTAGATCACCAGCAGTTGTAAGACACTGAGACTCCTACTTTTCTCCATCTGCCTCCCTCAACAGAAATAAGTCCCAAAGGACAGAAAACCCCAGGAAAGGGTTGAAACCAAACCGAACCCAAACCAAAAACCAAAACCAAGGAAAAACCGTCGGGGAAAAGAGCCCCAAAGCATCAGGAACTGTACCAAGCACCTTAAGTAACACTGAAGCGACTCGAACCAAAACAAGTGACAAAGCAGCTCAGGAGAGGTGCCAGGAAAGACAAATGAGTCCACACAGAGCAACGCCCGTGTCCTTCTGAGAGGACTAGGCAGGTGAGAGAAGGCCCTTTGAAGGCCCGTGGTTCTGAGAAGGCCACTTGTCACGCAGATTGATTCTGGTGCCTGGATGGGAAATGGAGGGGACTGAGGGGCACACGAAGGGGAGGGAGGAACTCGGACAGCTTACGGAGATGCCTGCGGTGCAAAGCCAGGCTGCAGGATGGCTCGGCGTCGGTGCCATCGACCCCCCCCAAAAGATGCTGTGACCCCACTTGGGGACGACAACCTCTGGCCCCGGCGCCCCCGGGGCCGGGCAGAGGCAGCAGCGCTCGGCGTAGCTGGTGGCAGGGGGCCCGACGGGGTGGAACGCGTCCCGGCAGGGCCTGGCCAGGCCCAGGAGCACATCTGGTCCTCGCTGAGGGGCTGGAGCCGATGGGGGCCTGAGGAGTACAGGGGTGGCCTGGTGTCCCCGGCCGCAGCTCTTCCCTGCCGCAGCCGCCTGCGCTCCTGTCCACGCCCGAAGCCCCATGCCCGCAGAGGCAGCTGGGTCTGGAGCTGCCAGCGCCAGCAGCCCCAGAGCAGAATGAGCTCCCTGAGCAGAGGCCGAGGCTCATATACCCCAGGCCCCGCCCCCGGGCAAGTGGTGGGGATGGGACACAAGGGGGGGCGCGGGGCCGGGGGGGGGCAGCAAGGCACACCAACAGGAGGGTGGGGCATGGGGCAAAAAAGTCACGCCCGGGGGGGGCGGTGCTGGTGTGGGGAGCAGAATAACAAAGGCAAACCCGGGAAGGGGAGGGGGTGGGGGCCGGGCAGGGCACGGCCACTGTCGGCGAGGCCATGGGGGGGGCGGTGCTGGGGCGAGGTGCAAAGCAGCAAGGCCGGTGCTGGGGCGAGGTGCAAAGCAGCAAGGCACTCCCACGGGGAGAGCGGTGCCGGGGCGGGGCGCGGGGAAGCAGGGCACGCGGGCGGGGCGCGGGGAAGCAGGGCACGCCCACGGGGGGGCGGTGACGGGGCGGGGCGCGGAAAAGCAAGGCACACCCACCGGGGGGGGGATCAGTGCCGGGGCGGGGCGCGGGGAAGCAGGGCACGCCCACGGGGGGGGCGGTGCCGGGGCAGAAAAGGCACACCCGGGGGGGGGGTCGGGGGGGGGGCAAGCAGGGCACGCCTACAGTGGCCAGTGCCGAAGAACGGCAGCAAGGCACGCTCACGGCGGGGGGGAGGCGCCGGGTGGATTTGGGGCCAGGCACACCCACCCTTAGCAAGGCCACCGAGTTGGGGGTGGCATGGGAAAAACCCCACCTGAAGGCAGAGACAGGGATATGGGGGGGCATAGACAGGTGCAGACGTGGTGCGCATCCTCACGGCTGCTCGATAGTCTCACCTTCAAGTCCTAGGAAGGGAAATGCGGTCACAAACACTCCTCACAAAAAACAAGTTGCCATCCTGCAGGAAGTTCAGAATTCCGGGAAAATCCAGTGCACCTAGAACAAAACAGCACCAAAACTATCCGTTAAAAAAAAGGCTGTGTGTTTTAAAACCCTCCTGTCACCCCTGAACACCCCCTAGGAAACTGCCGACGTAAAAAAAAAAAAAAAAAACCGCAAACCAAAAAAACCCCAAAACCCAAGCTGCATCCCAGGGCGCTCTCTCCTGTGGGTGCCGCTGGACCCTGCCCAGTCCCACAGCTCTCGCCTCGCCCAGAAGGAGCTCCCTGGGCAGAGCCCGGGGCTCATCTACTCCAGGGCCCCCCGCACCGA
Source organism: Leptosomus discolor (assembly GCF_034619465.1). Lineage (NCBI taxonomy): Eukaryota > Metazoa > Chordata > Aves > Leptosomiformes > Leptosomidae > Leptosomus > Leptosomus discolor. The sequence goes on from NW_028237820.1 coordinate 236,803, forward strand.
ACCGGCACTTGGGCATCCTGGAGGACTGCGGGCCCATAGAGCGCAAGTTCGGAGGACTGAGGGGCACTTCCGGCATCATGGAGGACCGCGGGGAAGCGGTGGGAGCCTGCCGGAGCCCCGGAGGAGCCGGTGAGTCCCCCGCGAAACGAGTGCCGACGGCGGCCGCGGTGGCGGCGCCGCTGTCTCGGGGCCGCATCCGCGTCGTTTCTCTCCGGAGCTGCGGCCGGTGCTTGGAGGGGGGCGGGGGGGGGGGTATGGCGCCGCCATCTTCTGAAGGCTGAGGCTGCCCGCGGCGGGGATGGGGCCGCGCGGCCAGGAGGGGACAGGCCGCCGCCCCGCCGTGCAGAGCTGCGTTCCTTGCGTGTTTCGGCAGGAATCGCTGTTAAATCCGTCTCGCTCTCGAATCCGTCTCGCTCTCCACGGCTTCCGGGCAGTTTCTCCGCCCGCCCTGCCGGTCCGCGGTTAGGCCGGCGCGGAGCACCGGTGACGGGACCTGCGGGCGTGCGTGCGTGCGTGCGTGCGTGAGGGGCTCTTGCGAGAAGCGCCTCACAATAAGCAGGCTCAGCTCCGGGGCGGCGCTAGTAAATGGCATGGTCCTCGGGCGCCGTTAATTCGTGCCACGCGTTTGAGCTGGAATTTGAGAGAATAGTCTGTTATTTAAATGGCCCGATTGAAGAGTTGACTGGTACAGAAAGCGGGTGAACGAACGGCTCACAGCCAGCGAGCGCTCCGTGTACCGCTGCTGAAGGGAGCAGGAGCAAAGCGCAGGCACCCGACTGACACAAGAGGAAAAGGTTCATTACCGTTGGAAATCACGGTTTCGGATTGTGAATTAGGACTCTAATGAGGGGTCCGTTCACGACGACCGTTACCCTAAACTGCTCCCAATTGGTATTCTATTTCTGCTTCCCAAGGAGAAAATTTTCATCTGATGGTGCTGCGGGGGTATCTTTAATGCATCAGTTTAAGATGGCTAGTATTGTTAAACGGGCACTCATGATGCCCAGTTAGCGTTCGATCTGTTTCTAAAATGAAATCTAAGGTTTTTGTTCGTCGGATTTAATGGGCGTCGGTTTTTTCTTTTAGCTCTACTTGGAAGGAATTGGTACCCGTCCCCTCCTCCCCCCCCCCAACGGCTATGTTTAAGTTTCGGCAGTCGTGACTCCCTGTTGGTTTTCTAATTTTCCTTTTATTTTAAATCTAAATCTTTTAGCGTTATGTTAGTTCACCACCGCCCGGGAATTCTTTTAGTACCTACGTTTAAACGTAGCCGTTATTGAACGATTCCTTTTTTTATTTCTCTTTATCTAAAAATCTAAAGCTTCGATTACTCTTTTGGTTCTAAGCAGGAGTCACTGTTGCCTCCCAGCTTGCTTACAGCGGTGTGCTCGTTTAAGCGTTAGAGCCTCCCAATTAGTTTCCAGTTCAATTGGTTTAGCAGTGGTTATGTTTAAATGGAGCTGTTCACGACTCCCAATTAGTTTTCTGTCTTTATCACTTCAAGAGGGTCTCTCAACTATTCGTTTTTTGAATTGCAATAGGGACCGGGAATAATTACTGCCTGGTTCATTAAGTAACGTCTGCCACTAAATTTAGTCATTACTCAACCCTAGGTAATATTTCTTCTCTTTAGGCGCGCTCTGATATTTTGTGACTTTACCACGAAGTGGATTAACTAGGACGCGTGATTTTTTTCTTTTCCTGTTAGAGTTGTTTCGCTACAGGTATTCCTTCCAGTTAGTGCTCTGTTGTTGATATTCTGCTGCTTGCCCTTTGATTACATCAATGGGGAGTAAGTACTGTCTGCAAAGTGGGAAGCAATAGCTAGAGCGGACGACGGGCAGTATTTGCTCCCAAAGACTATTCTGGTTACTGTGACGGACATTTTTATTTTAAACGTTTTGACGTAAACGAGCGGTAAAAATTAAACTAATAGAAACTGACCACTTTGGAATTCCCCAGGAAAAACGACCGGAGCGAGGACGCCTGCCGCGGTCCACTTGGGACGCTCGACGGTTTTGCACTCCGTCTCCAAAGTTTGAAGCTCCGCGGAGCGCAACCTCCCCGAGCGGCGACTCGGCCTGTAGCCACCGCCCGCTCTTCTCTCCGGCTCCGCCACCCGTTTTTCCAGAGCAGCCCAAAATCCCGGGGAAGCGAACCCGCGCACAGCAGATACGCCGCGACACCAAACCTCCGGCTGTCCAGCTGCGCCGCCCCCGACCGTCGCTGCTGCGCCAACGGGAGCCTCCGGCCGACGCGGTGCCGAGCGCCCGCGACCCCGTCGGCCGCCGGCTCTGCCAGCGGCGCGGTCCGGCGAAATCCGCGACGCTGCCGAGTCTGCGGCGAGTCCGGGGCGTGTTTTTTTAGCGAAGGAAAATGCCGTTTCAAGTCTCAAGTCCGACCTGCAAGGAAAAAGAAAGCCCGCGTAACAAGGCTAGACCCGTTCCTGTCTGTTGCAGAACTTGTACCAGCGCTACATTCTGGACGGGACCGAATGACAAAGCCGAATGACAGCCTGCAAGAATCCTCCTCTCAGAGCTCTCTGGTTGCAAAGGGACTATTGTAGATCACCAGCAGTTGTAAGACACTGAGACTCCTACTTTTCTCCATCTGCCTCCCTCAACAGAAATAAGTCCCAAAGGACAGAAAACCCCAGGAAAGGGTTGAAACCAAACCGAACCCAAACCAAAAACCAAAACCAAGGAAAAACCGTCGGGGAAAAGAGCCCCAAAGCATCAGGAACTGTACCAAGCACCTTAAGTAACACTGAAGCGACTCGAACCAAAACAAGTGACAAAGCAGCTCAGGAGAGGTGCCAGGAAAGACAAATGAGTCCACACAGAGCAACGCCCGTGTCCTTCTGAGAGGACTAGGCAGGTGAGAGAAGGCCCTTTGAAGGCCCGTGGTTCTGAGAAGGCCACTTGTCACGCAGATTGATTCTGGTGCCTGGATGGGAAATGGAGGGGACTGAGGGGCACACGAAGGGGAGGGAGGAACTCGGACAGCTTACGGAGATGCCTGCGGTGCAAAGCCAAAAAGACGGCTGCAGGATGGCTCGGCGTCGGTGCCATCGACCCCCCGCAAAAGATGCTGTGACCCCACTTGGGGACGACAGCCTCTGGCCCCGGCGCCCCCGGGGCTGGGCAGAGGCAGCAGCGCTCGGCATAGCTGGTGGCAGGGGGCCCGACGGGGTGGAACGCGTCCCGGCAGGGCCTGGCCAGGCCCAGGAGCACGTCTGGTCCTCGCTGAGGGGCTGGAGCCGATGGGGCCCTGAGGAGTACAGGGGTGGCCTGGTGTCCCCGGCCGCAGCTCTTCCCTGCCGCAGCCGCCTGCGCTCCTGTCCGCGCCCGAAGCCCCGTGCCCGCAGAGGCAGCTGGGTCTGGAGCTGCCAGCGCCAGCAGCCCCAGAGCAGAATGAGCTCCCTGAGCAGAGGCCGAGGCTCATATACCCCAGGCCCCGCCCCCGGGCAAGTGGTGGGGATGGGACACAAGGGGGGGCGGTGCCGGGGGGGGGGGGTGGGGTGGGGGGGGTGGGCAGCAAGGCACGCCAACGGGAGGGTGGGGCATGGGGCAAAAAAGTCACGCCCGGGGGGGGCGGTGCTGGGGTGGGGTGCAGAATAACAAAGGCAAACCCGGGAAGGGGAGGGGGTGGGGGCCGGGCAGGGCACGGCCACTGTCGGCGAGGCCATGGGGGGGGTGCAAAGCAGCAAGGCACTCCCACGGGGGGGGGGCGGGGCGGGGCGCGGGGAAGCAGGGCACGCCCACGGGGGGGGGCGGTGCCGGGGCAGAAAAGGCACACCCGGGGGGGGGGTCGGGGGGGGGCAAGCAGGGCACGCCTACAGTGGCCAGTGCCGAAGAACGGCAGCAAGGCACGCTCGCGGCGGGGGGGGGGAGGCGCCGGGTGGATTTGGGGCCAGGCACACCCACCCTTAGCAAGGCCACCGAGTTGGGGGTGGCATGGGAAAAACCCCACCTGAAGGCAGAGACAGGGGTATGGGGGGGCATAGACAGGTGCAGACGTGGGGCGCATCCTCACGGCTGCTCGATAGTCTCACCTTCAAGTCCTAGGAAGGGAAATGCGGTCACCAACACGCCTCACAAAAAACAAGTTGCCATCCTGCAGGAAGTTCAGAATTCCGGGAAAATCCAGTGCACCTAGAACAAAACAGCACCAAAACTATCAGTTAAAAAAAAAGGCTGTGTGTTTTAAAACCCTCCTGTCACCCCTGAACACCCCGTAGGAAACTGCCGACGTTAAAAAAAAAAAAAAAAAACCAAACCAAAAACAAAAACAAAAAAAAACAAACCAAAAAAACCCCAAAACCCAAGCTGCATCCCAGGGCGCTCTCTCCTGTGGGTGCCGCTGGACCCTGCCCAGTCCCACAGCTCTCGCCTCGCCCAGAAGGAGCTCCCTGGGCAGAGCCCGGGGCTCATCTACTCCAGGCCCCCCCGCACCGAACCGGCACTTGGGCATCCTGGAGGACTGCGGGCCCATAGAGCGCAAGTTCGGAGGACTGAGGGGCACTTCCGGCATCATGGAGGACCGCGGGGAAGCGGCGGGAGCCTGCCGGAGCCCCGGAGGAGCCGGTGAGTCCCCCGCGAAACGAGTGCCGGCGGCGCCGCCGTCTCGGGGCCGCATCCGCGTCGTTTCTCTCCGGAGCTGCGGCCGGTGCTTGGAGGGGGGCGAGTGTATGGCGCCGCCGTCTTGTGAAGGCTGAGGCTGCCCGCGGCGGGGATGGGGCCGCGCGGGCAGGAGGGGACAGGCCGCCGCCCCGCCGTGCAGAGCTGCGTTCCTTGCGTGTTTCGGCAGGAATCGCTGTTGAATCCGTCTCGCTCTCGAATCCGTCTCGCTCTCCGCGGCTTCCGGGCAGTTTCTCCGCCGGCCCTGCCGGTCCGCGGTTAGGCCGGCGCGGAGCACCGGTGACGGGACCTGCGTGCGTGCGTGCGTGCGTGAGGGGCTCTTGCGAGAAGCGCCTCACAATAAGCAGGCTCAGCTCCGGGGCGGCGCTAGTAAATGGCATGGTCCTCGGGCGCCGTTAATTCGTGCCACGCGTTTGAGCTGGAATTTGAGAGAATAGTCTGTTATTTAAATGGCCCGATTGAAGAGTTGACTGGTACAGAAAGCGGGTGAACGAACGGCTCACAGCCAGCGAGCGCTCCGTGTACCGCTGCTGAAGGGAGCAGGAGCAAAGCGCAGGCACCCGACTGACACAAGAGGAAAAGGTTCATTACCGTTGGAAATCACGGTTTCGGATTGTGAATTAGGACTCTAATGAGGGGTCCGTTCACGACGACCGTTACCCTAAACTGCTCCCAATTGGTATTCTATTTCTGCTTCCCAAGGAGAAAATTTTCATCTGATGGTGCTGCGGGGGTATCTTTAATGCATCAGTTTAAGATGGCTAGTATTGTTAAACGGGCACTCATGATGCCCAGTTAGCGTTCGATCTGTTTCTAAAATGAAATCTAAGGTTTTTGTTCGTCGGATTTAATGGGCGTCGGTTTTTTCTTTTAGCTCTACTTGGAAGGAATTGGTACCCGTCCCCTCCTCCCCCCCCCCAACGGCTATGTTTAAGTTTCGGCAGTCGTGACTCCCTGTTGGTTTTCTAATTTTCCTTTTATTTTAAATCTAAATCTTTTAGCGTTATGTTAGTTCACCACCGCCCGGGAATTCTTTTAGTACCTACGTTTAAACGTAGCCGTTATTGAACGATTCCTTTTTTTATTTCTCTTTATCTAAAAATCTAAAGCTTCGATTACTCTTTTGGTTCTAAGCAGGAGTCACTGTTGCCTCCCAGCTTGCTTACAGCGGTGTGCTCGTTTAAGCGTTAGAGCCTCCCAATTAGTTTCCAGTTCAATTGGTTTAGCAGTGGTTATGTTTAAATGGAGCTGTTCACGACTCCCAATTAGTTTTCTGTCTTTATCACTTCAAGAGGGTCTCTCAACTATTCGTTTTTTGAATTGCAATAGGGACCGGGAATAATTACTGCCTGGTTCATTAAGTAACGTCTGCCACTAAATTTAGTCATTACTCAACCCTAGGTAATATTTCTTCTCTTTAGGCGCGCTCTGATATTTTGTGACTTTACCACGAAGTGGATTAACTAGGACGCGTGATTTTTTTCTTTTCCTGTTAGAGTTGTTTCGCTACAGGTATTCCTTCCAGTTAGTGCTCTGTTGTTGATATTCTGCTGCTTGCCCTTTGATTACATCAATGGGGAGTAAGTACTGTCTGCAAAGTGGGAAGCAATAGCTAGAGCGGACGACGGGCAGTATTTGCTCCCAAAGACTATTCTGGTTACTGTGACGGACATTTTTATTTTAAACGTTTTGACGTAAACGAGCGGTAAAAATTAAACTAATAGAAACTGACCACTTTGGAATTCCCCAGGAAAAACGACCGGAGCGAGGACGCCTGCCGCGGTCCACTTGGGACGCTCGACGGTTTTGCACTCCGTCTCCAAAGTTTGAAGCTCCGCGGAGCGCAACCTCCCCGAGCGGCGACTCGGCCTGTAGCCACCGCCCGCTCTTCTCTCCGGCTCCGCCACCCGTTTTTCCAGAGCAGCCCAAAATCCCGGGGAAGCGAACCCGCGCACAGCAGATACGCCGCGACACCAAACCTCCGGCTGTCCAGCTGCGCCGCCCCCGACCGTCGCTGCTGCGCCAACGGGAGCCTCCGGCCGACGCGGTGCCGAGCGCCCGCGACCCCGTCGGCCGCCGGCTCTGCCAGCGGCGCGGTCCGGCGAAATCCGCGACGCTGCCGAGTCTGCGGCGAGTCCGGGGCGTGTTTTTTTAGCGAAGGAAAATGCCGTTTCAAGTCTCAAGTCCGACCTGCAAGGAAAAAGAAAGCCCGCGTAACAAGGCTAGACCCGTTCCTGTCTGTTGCAGAACTTGTACCAGCGCTACATTCTGGACGGGACCGAATGACAAAGCCGAATGACAGCCTGCAAGAATCCTCCTCTCAGAGCTCTCTGGTTGCAAAGGGACTATTGTAGATCACCAGCAGTTGTAAGACACTGAGACTCCTACTTTTCTCCATCTGCCTCCCTCAACAGAAATAAGTCCCAAAGGACAGAAAACCCCAGGAAAGGGTTGAAACCAAACCGAACCCAAACCAAAAACCAAAACCAAGGAAAAACCGTCGGGGAAAAGAGCCCCAAAGCATCAGGAACTGTACCAAGCACCTTAAGTAACACTGAAGCGACTCGAACCAAAACAAGTGACAAAGCAGCTCAGGAGAGGTGCCAGGAAAGACAAATGAGTCCACACAGAGCAACGCCCGTGTCCTTCTGAGAGGACTAGGCAGGTGAGAGAAGGCCCTTTGAAGGCCCGTGGTTCTGAGAAGGCCACTTGTCACGCAGATTGATTCTGGTGCCTGGATGGGAAATGGAGGGGACTGAGGGGCACACGAAGGGGAGGGAGGAACTCGGACAGCTTACGGAGATGCCTGCGGTGCAAAGCCAAAAAGACGGCTGCAGGATGGCTCGGCGTCGGTGCCATCGACCCCCCGCAAAAGATGCTGTGACCCCACTTGGGGACGACAGCCTCTGGCCCCGGCGCCCCCGGGGCTGGGCAGAGGCAGCAGCGCTCGGCATAGCTGGTGGCAGGGGGCCCGACGGGGTGGAACGCGTCCCGGCAGGGCCTGGCCAGGCCCAGGAGCACATCTGGTCCTCGCTGAGGGGCTGGAGCCGATGGGGCCCTGAGGAGTACAGGGGTGGCCTGGTGTCCCCGGCCGCAGCTCTTCCCTGCCGCAGCCGCCTGCGCTCCTGTCCGCGCCCGAAGCCCCGTGCCCGCAGAGGCAGCTGGGTCTGGAGCTGCCAGCGCCAGCAGCCCCAGAGCAGAATGAGCTCCCTGAGCAGAGGCCGAGGCTCATATACCCCAGGCCCCGCCCCCGGGCAAGTGGTGGGGATGGGACACAAGGGGGGGCGGTGCCGGGGGGGGGGGGGGTGGGGTGGGGGGGGTGGGCAGCAAGGCACGCCAACGGGAGGGTGGGGCATGGGGCAAAAAAGTCACGCCCGGGGGGGCGGTGCTGGGGTGGGGTGCAGAATAACAAAGGCAAACCCGGGAAGGGGAGGGGGTGGGGGCCGGGCAGGGCACGGCCACTGTCGGCGAGGCCATGGGGGGGGCGGTGCTGGGGCGAGGTGCAAAGCAGCAAGGCACTCCCACGGGGGGGGGGCGGTGCCGGGGCAGAAAAGGCACACCCGGGGGGGGGGTCGGGGGGGGGCAAGCAGGGCACGCCTACAGTGGCCAGTGCCGAAGAACGGCAGCAAGGCACGCTCGCGGCGGGGGGGGGAGGCGCCGGGTGGATTTGGGGCCAGGCACACCCACCCTTAGCAAGGCCACCGAGTTGGGGGTGGCATGGGAAAAACCCCACCTGAAGGCAGAGACAGGGGTATGGGGGGGCATAGACAGGTGCAGAGGTGGGGCGCATCCTCACGGCTGCTCGATAGTCTCACCTTCAAGTCCTAGGAAGGGAAATGCGGTCACCAACACGCCTCACAAAAAACAAGTTGCCATCCTGCAGGAAGTTCAGAATTCCGGGAAAATCCAGTGCACCTAGAACAAAACAGCACCAAAACTATCAGTTAAAAAAAAAGGCTGTGTGTTTTAAAACCCTCCTGTCACCCCTGAACACCCCGTAGGAAACTGCCGACGTTAAAAAAAAAAAAAAAAAACCCAAAAAAACAAACCAAAAAAACCCCAAAACCCAAGCTGCATCCCAGGGCGCTCTCTCCTGTGGGTGCCGCTGGACCCTGCCCAGTCCCACAGCTCTCGCCTCGCCCAGAAGGAGCTCCCTGGGCAGAGTCCGGGGCTCATCTACTCCAGGCCCCCCCGCACCGAACCGGCACTTGGGCATCCTGGAGGACTGCGGGCCCATAGAGCGCAAGTTCGGAGGACTGAGGGGCACTTCCGGCATCATGGAGGACCGCGGGGAAGCGGCGGGAGCCTGCCGGAGCCCCGGAGGAGCCGGTGAGTCCCCCGCGAAACGAGTGCCGGCGGCGCCGCCGTCTCGGGGCCGCATCCGCGTCGTTTCTCTCCGGAGCTGCGGCCGGTGCTTGGAGGGGGGCGAGTGTATGGCGCCGCCGTCTTGTGAAGGCTGAGGCTGCCCGCGGCGGGGATGGGGCCGCGCGGGCAGGAGGGGACAGGCCGCCGCCCCGCCGTGCAGAGCTGCGTTCCTTGCGTGTTTCGGCAGGAATCGCTGTTGAATCCGTCTCGCTCTCGAATCCGTCTCGCTCTCCGCGGCTTCCGGGCAGTTTCTCCGCCGGCCCTGCCGGTCCGCGGTTAGGCCGGCGCGGAGCACCGGTGACGGGACCTGCGTGCGTGCGTGCGTGCGTGCGTGCGTGAGGGGCTCTTGCGAGAAGCGCCTCACAATAAGCAGGCTCAGCTCCGGGGCGGCGCTAGTAAATGGCATGGTCCTCGGGCGCCGTTAATTCGTGCCACGCGTTTGAGCTGGAATTTGAGAGAATAGTCTGTTATTTAAATGGCCCGATTGAAGAGTTGACTGGTACAGAAAGCGGGTGAACGAACGGCTCACAGCCAGCGAGCGCTCCGTGTACCGCTGCTGAAGGGAGCAGGAGCAAAGCGCAGGCACCCGACTGACACAAGAGGAAAAGGTTCATTACCGTTGGAAATCACGGTTTCGGATTGTGAATTAGGACTCTAATGAGGGGTCCGTTCACGACGACCGTTACCCTAAACTGCTCCCAATTGGTATTCTATTTCTGCTTCCCAAGGAGAAAATTTTCATCTGATGGTGCTGCGGGGGTATCTTTAATGCATCAGTTTAAGATGGCTAGTATTGTTAAACGGGCACTCATGATGCCCAGTTAGCGTTCGATCTGTTTCTAAAATGAAATCTAAGGTTTTTGTTCGTCGGATTTAATGGGCGTCGGTTTTTTCTTTTAGCTCTACTTGGAAGGAATTGGTACCCGTCCCCTCCTCCCCCCCCCCAACGGCTATGTTTAAGTTTCGGCAGTCGTGACTCCCTGTTGGTTTTCTAATTTTCCTTTTATTTTAAATCTAAATCTTTTAGCGTTATGTTAGTTCACCACCGCCCGGGAATTCTTTTAGTACCTACGTTTAAACGTAGCCGTTATTGAACGATTCCTTTTTTTATTTCTCTTTATCTAAAAATCTAAAGCTTCGATTACTCTTTTGGTTCTAAGCAGGAGTCACTGTTGCCTCCCAGCTTGCTTACAGCGGTGTGCTCGTTTAAGCGTTAGAGCCTCCCAATTAGTTTCCAGTTCAATTGGTTTAGCAGTGGTTATGTTTAAATGGAGCTGTTCACGACTCCCAATTAGTTTTCTGTCTTTATCACTTCAAGAGGGTCTCTCAACTATTCATTTTTTGAATTGCAATAGGGACCGGGAATAATTACTGCCTGGTTCATTAAGTAACGTCTGCCACTAAATTTAGTCATTACTCAACCCTAGGTAATATTTCTTCTCTTTAGGCGCGCTCTGATATTTTGTGACTTTACCACGAAGTGGATTAACTAGGACGCGTGATTTTTTTCTTTTCCTGTTAGAGTTGTTTCGCTACAGGTATTCCTTCCAGTTAGTGCTCTGTTGTTGATATTCTGCTGCTTGCCCTTTGATTACATCAATGGGGAGTAAGTACTGTCTGCAAAGTGGGAAGCAATAGCTAGAGCGGACGACGGGCAGTATTTGCTCCCAAAGACTATTCTGGTTACTGTGACGGACATTTTTATTTTAAACGTTTTGACGTAAACGAGCGGTAAAAATTAAACTAATAGAAACTGACCACTTTGGAATTCCCCAGGAAAAACGACCGGAGCGAGGACGCCTGCCGCGGTCCACTTGGGACGCTCGACGGTTTTGCACTCCGTCTCCAAAGTTTGAAGCTCCGCGGAGCGCAACCTCCCCGAGCGGCGACTCGGCCTGTAGCCACCGCCCGCTCTTCTCTCCGGCTCCGCCACCCGTTTTTCCAGAGCAGCCCAAAATCCCGGGGAAGCGAACCCGCGCACAGCAGATACGCCGCGACACCAAACCTCCGGCTGTCCAGCTGCGCCGCCCCCGACCGTCGCTGCTGCGCCAACGGGAGCCTCCGGCCGACGCGGTGCCGAGCGCCCGCGACCCCGTCGGCCGCCGGCTCTGCCAGCGGCGCGGTCCGGCGAAATCCGCGACGCTGCCGAGTCTGCGGCGAGTCCGGGGCGTGTTTTTTTAGCGAAGGAAAATGCCGTTTCAAGTCTCAAGTCCGACCTGCAAGGAAAAAGAAAGCCCGCGTAACAAGGCTAGACCCGTTCCTGTCTGTTGCAGAACTTGTACCAGCGCTACATTCTGGACGGGACCGAATGACAAAGCCGAATGACAGCCTGCAAGAATCCTCCTCTCAGAGCTCTCTGGTTGCAAAGGGACTATTGTAGATCACCAGCAGTTGTAAGACACTGAGACTCCTACTTTTCTCCATCTGCCTCCCTCAACAGAAATAAGTCCCAAAGGACAGAAAACCCCAGGAAAGGGTTGAAACCAAACCGAACCCAAACCAAAAACCAAAACCAAGGAAAAACCGTCGGGGAAAAGAGCCCCAAAGCATCAGGAACTGTACCAAGCACCTTAAGTAACACTGAAGCGACTCGAACCAAAACAAGTGACAAAGCAGCTCAGGAGAGGTGCCAGGAAAGACAAATGAGTCCACACAGAGCAACGCCCGTGTCCTTCTGAGAGGACTAGGCAGGTGAGAGAAGGCCCTTTGAAGGCCCGTGGTTCTGAGAAGGCCACTTGTCACGCAGATTGATTCTGGTGCCTGGATGGGAAATGGAGGGGACTGAGGGGCACACGAAGGGGAGGGAGGAACTCGGACAGCTTACGGAGATGCCTGCGGTGCAAAGCCAAAAAGACGGCTGCAGGATGGCTCGGCGTCGGTGCCATCGACCCCCCGCAAAAGATGCTGTGACCCCACTTGGGGACGACAGCCTCTGGCCCCGGCGCCCCCGGGGCTGGGCAGAGGCAGCAGCGCTCGGCATAGCTGGTGGCAGGGGGCCCGACGGGGTGGAACGCGTCCCGGCAGGGCCTGGCCAGGCCCAGGAGCACATCTGGTCCTCGCTGAGGGGCTGGAGCCGATGGGGCCCTGAGGAGTACAGGGGTGGCCTGGTGTCCCCGGCCGCAGCTCTTCCCTGCCGCAGCCGCCTGCGCTCCTGTCCGCGCCCGAAGCCCCGTGCCCGCAGAGGCAGCTGGGTCTGGAGCTGCCAGCGCCAGCAGCCCCAGAGCAGAATGAGCTCCCTGAGCAGAGGCCGAGGCTCATATACCCCAGGCCCCGCCCCCGGGCAAGTGGTGGGGATGGGACACAAGGGGGGGCGGTGCCGGGGGGGGGGGGGGGGTGGGGGTGGGGGGGGTGGGCAGCAAGGCACGCCAACGGGAGGGTGGGGCATGGGGCAAAAAAGTCACGCCCGGGGGGGGCGGTGCTGGGGTGGGGTGCAGAATAACAAAGGCAAACCCGGGAAGGGGAGGGGGTGGGGGCCGGGCAGGGCACGGCCACTGTCGGCGAGGCCATGGGGGGGGCGGTGCTGGGGCGAGGTGCAAAGCAGCAAGGCACTCCCACGGGGGGGGGGCGGGGCGGGGCGCGGGGAAGCAGGGCACGCCCACGGGGGGGGGCGGTGCCGGGGCAGAAAAGGCACACCCGGGGGGGGGGTCGGGGGGGGGCAAGCAGGGCACGCCTACAGTGGCCAGTGCCGAAGAACGGCAGCAAGGCACGCTCGCGGCGGGGGGGGAGGCGCCGGGTGGATTTGGGGCCAGGCACACCCACCCTTAGCAAGGCCACCGAGTTGGGGGTGGCATGGGAAAAACCCCACCTGAAGGCAGAGACAGGGGTATGGGGGGGCATAGACAGGTGCAGACGTGGGGCGCATCCTCACGGCTGCTCGATAGTCTCACCTTCAAGTCCTAGGAAGGGAAATGCGGTCACCAACACGCCTCACAAAAAACAAGTTGCCATCCTGCAGGAAGTTCAGAATTCCGGGAAAATCCAGTGCACCTAGAACAAAACAGCACCAAAACTATCAGTTAAAAAAAAAGGCTGTGTGTTTTAAAACCCTCCTGTCACCCCTGAACACCCCGTAGGAAACTGCCGACGTTAAAAAAAAAAAAAAAAACCCCAAAAAAACCCCAAAACCCAAGCTGCATCCCAGGGCGCTCTCTCCTGTGGGTGCCGCTGGACCCTGCCCAGTCCCACAGCTCTCGCCTCGCCCAGAAGGAGCTCCCTGGGCAGAGTCCGGGGCTCATCTACTCCAGGCCCCCCCGCACCGAACCGGCACTTGGGCATCCTGGAGGACTGCGGGCCCATAGAGCGCAAGTTCGGAGGACTGAGGGGCACTTCCGGCATCATGGAGGACCGCGGGGAAGCGGCGGGAGCCTGCCGGAGCCCCGGAGGAGCCGGTGAGTCCCCCGCGAAACGAGTGCCGGCGGCGCCGCCGTCTCGGGGCCGCATCCGCGTCGTTTCTCTCCGGAGCTGCGGCCGGTGCTTGGAGGGGGGCGAGTGTATGGCGCCGCCGTCTTGTGAAGGCTGAGGCTGCCCGCGGCGGGGATGGGGCCGCGCGGGCAGGAGGGGACAGGCCGCCGCCCCGCCGTGCAGAGCTGCGTTCCTTGCGTGTTTCGGCAGGAATCGCTGTTGAATCCGTCTCGCTCTCGAATCCGTCTCGCTCTCCGCGGCTTCCGGGCAGTTTCTCCGCCGGCCCTGCCGGTCCGCGGTTAGGCCGGCGCGGAGCACCGGTGACGGGACCTGCGTGCGTGCGTGCGTGCGTGCGTGAGGGGCTCTTGCGAGAAGCGCCTCACAATAAGCAGGCTCAGCTCCGGGGCGGCGCTAGTAAATGGCATGGTCCTCGGGCGCCGTTAATTCGTGCCACGCGTTTGAGCTGGAATTTGAGAGAATAGTCTGTTATTTAAATGGCCCGATTGAAGAGTTGACTGGTACAGAAAGCGGGTGAACGAACGGCTCACAGCCAGCGAGCGCTCCGTGTACCGCTGCTGAAGGGAGCAGGAGCAAAGCGCAGGCACCCGACTGACACAAGAGGAAAAGGTTCATTACCGTTGGAAATCACGGTTTCGGATTGTGAATTAGGACTCTAATGAGGGGTCCGTTCACGACGACCGTTACCCTAAACTGCTCCCAATTGGTATTCTATTTCTGCTTCCCAAGGAGAAAATTTTCATCTGATGGTGCTGCGGGGGTATCTTTAATGCATCAGTTTAAGATGGCTAGTATTGTTAAACGGGCACTCATGATGCCCAGTTAGCGTTCGATCTGTTTCTAAAATGAAATCTAAGGTTTTTGTTCGTCGGATTTAATGGGCGTCGGTTTTTTCTTTTAGCTCTACTTGGAAGGAATTGGTACCCGTCCCCTCCTCCCCCCCCCCAACGGCTATGTTTAAGTTTCGGCAGTCGTGACTCCCTGTTGGTTTTCTAATTTTCCTTTTATTTTAAATCTAAATCTTTTAGCGTTATGTTAGTTCACCACCGCCCGGGAATTCTTTTAGTACCTACGTTTAAACGTAGCCGTTATTGAACGATTCCTTTTTTTATTTCTCTTTATCTAAAAATCTAAAGCTTCGATTACTCTTTTGGTTCTAAGCAGGAGTCACTGTTGCCTCCCAGCTTGCTTACAGCGGTGTGCTCGTTTAAGCGTTAGAGCCTCCCAATTAGTTTCCAGTTCAATTGGTTTAGCAGTGGTTATGTTTAAATGGAGCTGTTCACGACTCCCAATTAGTTTTCTGTCTTTATCACTTCAAGAGGGTCTCTCAACTATTCGTTTTTTGAATTGCAATAGGGACCGGGAATAATTACTGCCTGGTTCATTAAGTAACGTCTGCCACTAAATTTAGTCATTACTCAACCCTAGGTAATATTTCTTCTCTTTAGGCGCGCTCTGATATTTTGTGACTTTACCACGAAGTGGATTAACTAGGACGCGTGATTTTTTTCTTTTCCTGTTAGAGTTGTTTCGCTACAGGTATTCCTTCCAGTTAGTGCTCTGTTGTTGATATTCTGCTGCTTGCCCTTTGATTACATCAATGGGGAGTAAGTACTGTCTGCAAAGTGGGAAGCAATAGCTAGAGCGGACGACGGGCAGTATTTGCTCCCAAAGACTATTCTGGTTACTGTGACGGACATTTTTATTTTAAACGTTTTGACGTAAAGGAGCGGTAAAAATTAAACTAATAGAAACTGACCACTTTGGAATTCCCCAGGAAAAACGACCGGAGCGAGGACGCCTGCCGCGGTCCACTTGGGACGCTCGACGGTTTTGCACTCCGTCTCCAAAGTTTGAAGCTCCGCGGAGCGCAACCTCCCCGAGCGGCGACTCGGCCTGTAGCCACCGCCCGCTCTTCTCTCCGGCTCCGCCACCCGTTTTTCCAGAGCAGCCCAAAATCCCGGGGAAGCGAACCCGCGCACAGCAGATACGCCGCGACACCAAACCTCCGGCTGTCCAGCTGCGCCGCCCCCGACCGTCGCTGCTGCGCCAACGGGAGCCTCCGGCCGACGCGGTGCCGAGCGCCCGCGACCCCGTCGGCCGCCGGCTCTGCCAGCGGCGCGGTCCGGCGAAATCCGCGACGCTGCCGAGTCTGCGGCGAGTCCGGGGCGTGTTTTTTTAGCGAAGGAAAATGCCGTTTCAAGTCTCAAGTCCGACCTGCAAGGAAAAAGAAAGCCCGCGTAACAAGGCTAGACCCGTTCCTGTCTGTTGCAGAACTTGTACCAGCGCTACATTCTGGACGGGACCGAATGACAAAGCCGAATGACAGCCTGCAAGAATCCTCCTCTCAGAGCTCTCTGGTTGCAAAGGGACTATTGTAGATCACCAGCAGTTGTAAGACACTGAGACTCCTACTTTTCTCCATCTGCCTCCCTCAACAGAAATAAGTCCCAAAGGACAGAAAACCCCAGGAAAGGGTTGAAACCAAACCGAACCCAAACCAAAAACCAAAACCAAGGAAAAACCGTCGGGGAAAAGAGCCCCAAAGCATCAGGAACTGTACCAAGCACCTTAAGTAACACTGAAGCGACTCGAACCAAAACAAGTGACAAAGCAGCTCAGGAGAGGTGCCAGGAAAGACAAATGAGTCCACACAGAGCAACGCCCGTGTCCTTCTGAGAGGACTAGGCAGGTGAGAGAAGGCCCTTTGAAGGCCCGTGGTTCTGAGAAGGCCACTTGTCACGCAGATTGATTCTGGTGCCTGGATGGGAAATGGAGGGGACTGAGGGGCACACGAAGGGGAGGGAGGAACTCGGACAGCTTACGGAGATGCCTGCGGTGCAAAGCCAAAAAGACGGCTGCAGGATGGCTCGGCGTCGGTGCCATCGACCCCCCGCAAAAGATGCTGTGACCCCACTTGGGGACGACAGCCTCTGGCCCCGGCGCCCCCGGGGCTGGGCAGAGGCAGCAGCGCTCGGCATAGCTGGTGGCAGGGGGCCCGACGGGGTGGAACGCGTCCCGGCAGGGCCTGGCCAGGCCCAGGAGCACATCTGGTCCTCGCTGAGGGGCTGGAGCCGATGGGGCCCTGAGGAGTACAGGGGTGGCCTGGTGTCCCCGGCCGCAGCTCTTCCCTGCCGCAGCCGCCTGCGCTCCTGTCCGCGCCCGAAGCCCCGTGCCCGCAGAGGCAGCTGGGTCTGGAGCTGCCAGCGCCAGCAGCCCCAGAGCAGAATGAGCTCCCTGAGCAGAGGCCGAGGCTCATATACCCCAGGCCCCGCCCCCGGGCAAGTGGTGGGGATGGGACACAAGGGGGGGCGGTGCCGGGGGGGGTGGGGGGTGGGGTGGGGGGGGTGGGCAGCAAGGCACGCCAACGGGAGGGTGGGGCATGGGGCAAAAAAGTCACGCCCGGGGGGGGCGGTGCTGGGGTGGGGTGCAGAATAACAAAGGCAAACCCGGGAAGGGGAGGGGGTGGGGGCCGGGCAGGGCACGGCCACTGTCGGCGAGGCCATGGGGGGGGTGCAAAGCAGCAAGGCACTCCCACGGGGGGGGGGCGGGGCGGGGCGCGGGGAAGCAGGGCACGCCCACGGGGGGGGGCGGTGCCGGGGCAGAAAAGGCACACCCGGGGGGGGGGTCGGGGGGGGGCAAGCAGGGCACGCCTACAGTGGCCAGTGCCGAAGAACGGCAGCAAGGCACGCTCGCGGCGGGGGGGGGAGGCGCCGGGTGGATTTGGGGCCAGGCACACCCACCCTTAGCAAGGCCACCGAGTTGGGGGTGGCATGGGAAAAACCCCACCTGAAGGCAGAGACAGGGGTATGGGGGGGCATAGACAGGTGCAGACGTGGGGCGCATCCTCACGGCTGCTCGATAGTCTCACCTTCAAGTCCTAGGAAGGGAAATGCGGTCACCAACACGCCTCACAAAAAACAAGTTGCCATCCTGCAGGAAGTTCAGAATTCCGGGAAAATCCAGTGCACCTAGAACAAAACAGCACCAAAACTATCAGTTAAAAAAAAAGGCTGTGTGTTTTAAAACCCTCCTGTCACCCCTGAACACCCCGTAGGAAACTGCCGACGTTAAAAAAAAAAAAAAAAAACCAAACCAAAAACAAAAACAAAAAAAAAACAAACCAAAAAAACCCCAAAACCCAAGCTGCATCCCAGGGCGCTCTCTCCTGTGGGTGCCGCTGGACCCTGCCCAGTCCCACAGCTCTCGCCTCGCCCAGAAGGAGCTCCCTGGGCAGAGCCCGGGGCTCATCTACTCCAGGCCCCCCTGCACCGAACCGGCACTTGGGCATCCTGGAGGACTGCGGGCCCATAGAGCGCAAGTTCGGAGGACTGAGGGGCACTTCCGGCATCATGGAGGACCGCGGGGAAGCGGCGGGAGCCTGCCGGAGCCCCGGAGGAGCCGGTGAGTCCCCCGCGAAACGAGTGCCGGCGGCGCCGCCGTCTCGGGGCCGCATCCGCGTCGTTTCTCTCCGGAGCTGCGGCCGGTGCTTGGAGGGGGGCGAGTGTATGGCGCCGCCGTCTTGTGAAGGCTGAGGCTGCCCGCGGCGGGGATGGGGCCGCGCGGGCAGGAGGGGACAGGCCGCCGCCCCGCCGTGCAGAGCTGCGTTCCTTGCGTGTTTCGGCAGGAATCGCTGTTGAATCCGTCTCGCTCTCGAATCCGTCTCGCTCTCCGCGGCTTCCGGGCAGTTTCTCCGCCGGCCCTGCCGGTCCGCGGTTAGGCCGGCGCGGAGCACCGGTGACGGGACCTGCGTGCGTGCGTGCGTGAGGGGCTCTTGCGAGAAGCGCCTCACAATAAGCAGGCTCAGCTCCGGGGCGGCGCTAGTAAATGGCATGGTCCTCGGGCGCCGTTAATTCGTGCCACGCGTTTGAGCTGGAATTTGAGAGAATAGTCTGTTATTTAAATGGCCCGATTGAAGAGTTGACTGGTACAGAAAGCGGGTGAACGAACGGCTCACAGCCAGCGAGCGCTCAGTGTACCGCTGCTGAAGGGAGCAGGAGCAAAGCGCAGGCACCCGACTGACACAAGAGGAAAAGGTTCATTACCGTTGGAAATCACGGTTTCGGATTGTGAATTAGGACTCTAATGAGGGGTCCGTTCACGACGACCGTTACCCTAAACTGCTCCCAATTGGTATTCTATTTCTGCTTCCCAAGGAGAAAATTTTCATCTGATGGTGCTGCGGGGGTATCTTTAATGCATCAGTTTAAGATGGCTAGTATTGTTAAACGGGCACTCATGATGCCCAGTTAGCGTTCGATCTGTTTCTAAAATGAAATCTAAGGTGTTTGTTCGTCGGATTTAATGGGCGTCGGTTTTTTCTTTTAGCTCTACTTGGAAGGAATTGGTACCCGTCCCCTCCTCCCCCCCCCCAACGGCTATGTTTAAGTTTCGGCAGTCGTGACTCCCTGTTGGTTTTCTAATTTTCCTTTTATTTTAAATCTAAATCTTTTAGCGTTATGTTAGTTCACCACCGCCCGGGAATTCTTTTAGTACCTACGTTTAAACGTAGCCGTTATTGAACGATTCCTTTTTTTATTTCTCTTTATCTAAAAATCTAAAGCTTCGATTACTCTTTTGGTTCTAAGCAGGAGTCACTGTTGCCTCCCAGCTTGCTTACAGCGGTGTGCTCGTTTAAGCGTTAGAGCCTCCCAATTAGTTTCCAGTTCAATTGGTTTAGCAGTGGTTATGTTTAAATGGAGCTGTTCACGACTCCCAATTAGTTTTCTGTCTTTATCACTTCAAGAGGGTCTCTCAACTATTCATTTTTTGAATTGCAATAGGGACCGGGAATAATTACTGCCTGGTTCATTAAGTAACGTCTGCCACTAAATTTAGTCATTACTCAACCCTAGGTAATATTTCTTCTCTTTAGGCGCGCTCTGATATTTTGTGACTTTACCACGAAGTGGATTAACTAGGACGCGTGATTTTTTTCTTTTCCTGTTAGAGTTGTTTCGCTACAGGTATTCCTTCCAGTTAGTGCTCTGTTGTTGATATTCTGCTGCTTGCCCTTTGATTACATCAATGGGGAGTAAGTACTGTCTGCAAAGTGGGAAGCAATAGCTAGAGCGGACGACGGGCAGTATTTGCTCCCAAAGACTATTCTGGTTACTGTGACGGACATTTTTATTTTAAACGTTTTGACGTAAACGAGCGGTAAAAATTAAACTAATAGAAACTGACCACTTTGGAATTCCCCAGGAAAAACGACCGGAGCGAGGACGCCTGCCGCGGTCCACTTGGGACGCTCGACGGTTTTGCACTCCGTCTCCAAAGTTTGAAGCTCCGCGGAGCGCAACCTCCCCGAGCGGCGACTCGGCCTGTAGCCACCGCCCGCTCTTCTCTCCGGCTCCGCCACCCGTTTTTCCAGAGCAGCCCAAAATCCCGGGGAAGCGAACCCGCGCACAGCAGATACGCCGCGACACCAAACCTCCGGCTGTCCAGCTGCGCCGCCCCCGACCGTCGCTGCTGCGCCAACGGGAGCCTCCGGCCGACGCGGTGCCGAGCGCCCGCGACCCCGTCGGCCGCCGGCTCTGCCAGCGGCGCGGTCCGGCGAAATCCGCGACGCTGCCGAGTCTGCGGCGAGTCCGGGGCGTGTTTTTTTAGCGAAGGAAAATGCCGTTTCAAGTCTCAAGTCCGACCTGCAAGGAAAAAGAAAGCCCGCGTAACAAGGCTAGACCCGTTCCTGTCTGTTGCAGAACTTGTACCAGCGCTACATTCTGGACGGGACCGAATGACAAAGCCGAATGACAGCCTGCAAGAATCCTCCTCTCAGAGCTCTCTGGTTGCAAAGGGACTATTGTAGATCACCAGCAGTTGTAAGACACTGAGACTCCTACTTTTCTCCATCTGCCTCCCTCAACAGAAATAAGTCCCAAAGGACAGAAAACCCCAGGAAAGGGTTGAAACCAAACCGAACCCAAACCAAAAACCAAAACCAAGGAAAAACCGTCGGGGAAAAGAGCCCCAAAGCATCAGGAACTGTACCAAGCACCTTAAGTAACACTGAAGCGACTCGAACCAAAACAAGTGACAAAGCAGCTCAGGAGAGGTGCCAGGAAAGACAAATGAGTCCACACAGAGCAACGCCCGTGTCCTTCTGAGAGGACTAGGCAGGTGAGAGAAGGCCCTTTGAAGGCCCGTGGTTCTGAGAAGGCCACTTGTCACGCAGATTGATTCTGGTGCCTGGATGGGAAATGGAGGGGACTGAGGGGCACACGAAGGGGAGGGAGGAACTCGGACAGCTTACGGAGATGCCTGCGGTGCAAAGCCAGGCTGCAGGATGGCTCGGCGTCGGTGCCATCGACCCCCCCCAAAAGATGCTGTGACCCCACTTGGGGACGACAACCTCTGGCCCCGGCGCCCCCGGGGCCGGGCAGAGGCAGCAGCGCTCGGCGTAGCTGGTGGCAGGGGGCCCGACGGGGTGGAACGCGTCCCGGCAGGGCCTGGCCAGGCCCAGGAGCACATCTGGTCCTCGCTGAGGGGCTGGAGCCGATGGGGGCCTGAGGAGTACAGGGGTGGCCTGGTGTCCCCGGCCGCAGCTCTTCCCTGCCGCAGCCGCCTGCGCTCCTGTCCACGCCCGAAGCCCCATGCCCGCAGAGGCAGCTGGGTCTGGAGCTGCCAGCGCCAGCAGCCCCAGAGCAGAATGAGCTCCCTGAGCAGAGGCCGAGGCTCATATACCCCAGGCCCCGCCCCCGGGCAAGTGGTGGGGATGGGACACAAGGGGGGGCGCGGGGCCGGGGGGGGGCAGCAAGGCACACCAACAGGAGGGTGGGGCATGGGGCAAAAAAGTCACGCCCGGGGGGGGCGGTGCTGGTGTGGGGAGCAGAATAACAAAGGCAAACCCGGGAAGGGGAGGGGGTGGGGGCCGGGCAGGGCACGGCCACTGTCGGCGAGGCCATGGGGGGGGCGGTGCTGGGGCGAGGTGCAAAGCAGCAAGGCCGGTGCTGGGGCGAGGTGCAAAGCAGCAAGGCACTCCCACGGGGAGAGCGGTGCCGGGGCGGGGCGCGGGGAAGCAGGGCACGCGGGCGGGGCGCGGGGAAGCAGGGCACGCCCACGGGGGGGCGGTGACGGGGCGGGGCGCGGAAAAGCAAGGCACACCCACCGGGGGGGGGATCAGTGCCGGGGCGGGGCGCGGGGAAGCAGGGCACGCCCACGGGGGGGGCGGTGCCGGGGCAGAAAAGGCACACCCGGGGGGGGGGGTCGGGGGGGGGGCAAGCAGGGCACGCCTACAGTGGCCAGTGCCGAAGAACGGCAGCAAGGCACGCTCACGGCGGGGGGGAGGCGCCGGGTGGATTTGGGGCCAGGCACACCCACCCTTAGCAAGGCCACCGAGTTGGGGGTGGCATGGGAAAAACCCCACCTGAAGGCAGAGACAGGGATATGGGGGGGCATAGACAGGTGCAGACGTGGTGCGCATCCTCACGGCTGCTCGATAGTCTCACCTTCAAGTCCTAGGAAGGGAAATGCGGTCACAAACACTCCTCACAAAAAACAAGTTGCCATCCTGCAGGAAGTTCAGAATTCCGGGAAAATCCAGTGCACCTAGAACAAAACAGCACCAAAACTATCCGTTAAAAAAAAGGCTGTGTGTTTTAAAACCCTCCTGTCACCCCTGAACACCCCCTAGGAAACTGCCGACGTAAAAAAAAAAAAAAAAAACCGCAAACCAAAAAAACCCCAAAACCCAAGCTGCATCCCAGGGCGCTCTCTCCTGTGGGTGCCGCTGGACCCTGCCCAGTCCCACAGCTCTCGCCTCGCCCAGAAGGAGCTCCCTGGGCAGAGCCCGGGGCTCATCTACTCCAGGGCCCCCCGCACCGAACCGGCACTTGGGCATCCTGGAGGACTGCGGGCCCATAGAGCGCAAGTTCGGAGGACTGAGGGGCACTTCCGGCATCATGGAGGACCGCGGGGAAGCGGTGGGAGCCTGCCGGAGCCCCGGAGGAGCCGGTGAGTCCCCCGCGAAACGAGTGCCGACGGCGGCCGCGGTGGCGGCACCGCTGTCTCGGGGCCGCATCCGCGTCGTTTCTCTCCGGAGCTGCGGCCGGTGCTTGGAGGGGGGCGGGGGGGGGGGTATGGCGCCGCCATCTTCTGAAGGCTGAGGCTGCCCGCGGCGGGGATGGGGCCGCGCGGCCAGGAGGGGACAGGCCGCCGCCCCGCCGTGCAGAGCTGCGTTCCTTGCGTGTTTCGGCAGGAATCGCTGTTAAATCCGTCTCGCTCTCGAATCCGTCTCGCTCTCCACGGCTTCCGGGCAGTTTCTCCGCCCGCCCTGCCGGTCCGCGGTTAGGCCGGCGCGGAGCACCGGTGACGGGACCTGCGGGCGTGCGTGCGTGCGTGCGTGCGTGAGGGGCTCTTGCGAGAAGCGCCTCACAATAAGCAGGCTCAGCTCCGGGGCGGCGCTAGTAAATGGCATGGTCCTCGGGCGCCGTTAATTCGTGCCACGCGTTTGAGCTGGAATTTGAGAGAATAGTCTGTTATTTAAATGGCCCGATTGAAGAGTTGACTGGTACAGAAAGCGGGTGAACGAACGGCTCACAGCCAGCGAGCGCTCCGTGTACCGCTGCTGAAGGGAGCAGGAGCAAAGCGCAGGCACCCGACTGACACAAGAGGAAAAGGTTCATTACCGTTGGAAATCACGGTTTCGGATTGTGAATTAGGACTCTAATGAGGGGTCCGTTCACGACGACCGTTACCCTAAACTGCTCCCAATTGGTATTCTATTTCTGCTTCCCAAGGAGAAAATTTTCATCTGATGGTGCTGCGGGGGTATCTTTAATGCATCAGTTTAAGATGGCTAGTATTGTTAAACGGGCACTCATGATGCCCAGTTAGCGTTCGATCTGTTTCTAAAATGAAATCTAAGGTTTTTGTTCGTCGGATTTAATGGGCGTCGGTTTTTTCTTTTAGCTCTACTTGGAAGGAATTGGTACCCGTCCCCTCCTCCCCCCCCCCAACGGCTATGTTTAAGTTTCGGCAGTCGTGACTCCCTGTTGGTTTTCTAATTTTCCTTTTATTTTAAATCTAAATCTTTTAGCGTTATGTTAGTTCACCACCGCCCGGGAATTCTTTTAGTACCTACGTTTAAACGTAGCCGTTATTGAACGATTCCTTTTTTTATTTCTCTTTATCTAAAAATCTAAAGCTTCGATTACTCTTTTGGTTCTAAGCAGGAGTCACTGTTGCCTCCCAGCTTGCTTACAGCGGTGTGCTCGTTTAAGCGTTAGAGCCTCCCAATTAGTTTCCAGTTCAATTGGTTTAGCAGTGGTTATGTTTAAATGGAGCTGTTCACGACTCCCAATTAGTTTTCTGTCTTTATCACTTCAAGAGGGTCTCTCAACTATTCGTTTTTTGAATTGCAATAGGGACCGGGAATAATTACTGCCTGGTTCATTAAGTAACGTCTGCCACTAAATTTAGTCATTACTCAACCCTAGGTAATATTTCTTCTCTTTAGGCGCGCTCTGATATTTTGTGACTTTACCACGAAGTGGATTAACTAGGACGCGTGATTTTTTTCTTTTCCTGTTAGAGTTGTTTCGCTACAGGTATTCCTTCCAGTTAGTGCTCTGTTGTTGATATTCTGCTGCTTGCCCTTTGATTACATCAATGGGGAGTAAGTACTGTCTGCAAAGTGGGAAGCAATAGCTAGAGCGGACGACGGGCAGTATTTGCTCCCAAAGACTATTCTGGTTACTGTGACGGACATTTTTATTTTAAACGTTTTGACGTAAACGAGCGGTAAAAATTAAACTAATAGAAACTGACCACTTTGGAATTCCCCAGGAAAAACGACCGGAGCGAGGACGCCTGCCGCGGTCCACTTGGGACGCTCGACGGTTTTGCACTCCGTCTCCAAAGTTTGAAGCTCCGCGGAGCGCAACCTCCCCGAGCGGCGACTCGGCCTGTAGCCACCGCCCGCTCTTCTCTCCGGCTCCGCCACCCGTTTTTCCAGAGCAGCCCAAAATCCCGGGGAAGCGAACCCGCGCACAGCAGATACGCCGCGACACCAAACCTCCGGCTGTCCAGCTGCGCCGCCCCCGACCGTCGCTGCTGCGCCAACGGGAGCCTCCGGCCGACGCGGTGCCGAGCGCCCGCGACCCCGTCGGCCGCCGGCTCTGCCAGCGGCGCGGTCCGGCGAAATCCGCGACGCTGCCGAGTCTGCGGCGAGTCCGGGGCGTGTTTTTTTAGCGAAGGAAAATGCCGTTTCAAGTCTCAAGTCCGACCTGCAAGGAAAAAGAAAGCCCGCGTAACAAGGCTAGACCCGTTCCTGTCTGTTGCAGAACTTGTACCAGCGCTACATTCTGGACGGGACCGAATGACAAAGCCGAATGACAGCCTGCAAGAATCCTCCTCTCAGAGCTCTCTGGTTGCAAAGGGACTATTGTAGATCACCAGCAGTTGTAAGACACTGAGACTCCTACTTTTCTCCATCTGCCTCCCTCAACAGAAATAAGTCCCAAAGGACAGAAAACCCCAGGAAAGGGTTGAAACCAAACCGAACCCAAACCAAAAACCAAAACCAAGGAAAAACCGTCGGGGAAAAGAGCCCCAAAGCATCAGGAACTGTACCAAGCACCTTAAGTAACACTGAAGCGACTCGAACCAAAACAAGTGACAAAGCAGCTCAGGAGAGGTGCCAGGAAAGACAAATGAGTCCACACAGAGCAACGCCCGTGTCCTTCTGAGAGGACTAGGCAGGTGAGAGAAGGCCCTTTGAAGGCCCGTGGTTCTGAGAAGGCCACTTGTCACGCAGATTGATTCTGGTGCCTGGATGGGAAATGGAGGGGACTGAGGGGCACACGAAGGGGAGGGAGGAACTCGGACAGCTTACGGAGATGCCTGCGGTGCAAAGCCAAAAAGACGGCTGCAGGATGGCTCGGCGTCGGTGCCATCGACCCCCCGCAAAAGATGCTGTGACCCCACTTGGGGACGACAGCCTCTGGCCCCGGCGCCCCCGGGGCTGGGCAGAGGCAGCAGCGCTCGGCATAGCTGGTGGCAGGGGGCCCGACGGGGTGGAACGCGTCCCGGCAGGGCCTGGCCAGGCCCAGGAGCACATCTGGTCCTCGCTGAGGGGCTGGAGCCGATGGGGCCCTGAGGAGTACAGGGGTGGCCTGGTGTCCCCGGCCGCAGCTCTTCCCTGCCGCAGCCGCCTGCGCTCCTGTCCGCGCCCGAAGCCCCGTGCCCGCAGAGGCAGCTGGGTCTGGAGCTGCCAGCGCCAGCAGCCCCAGAGCAGAATGAGCTCCCTGAGCAGAGGCCGAGGCTCATATACCCCAGGCCCCGCCCCCGGGCAAGTGGTGGGGATGGGACACAAGGGGGGGCGGTGCCGGGGGGGGGGGTGGGGGGGGTGGGGGGGGTGGGCAGCAAGGCACGCCAACGGGAGGGTGGGGCATGGGGCAAAAAAGTCACGCCCGGGGGGGCGGTGCTGGGGTGGGGTGCAGAATAACAAAGGCAAACCCGGGAAGGGGAGGGGGTGGGGGCCGGGCAGGGCACGGCCACTGTCGGCGAGGCCATGGGGGGGGCGGTGCTGGGGCGAGGTGCAAAGCAGCAAGGCACTCCCACGGGGGGGGGGCGGTGCCGGGGCAGAAAAGGCACACCCGGGGGGGGGGGTCGGGGGGGGGCAAGCAGGGCACGCCTACAGTGGCCAGTGCCGAAGAACGGCAGCAAGGCACGCTCGCGGCGGGGGGGGGAGGCGCCGGGTGGATTTGGGGCCAGGCACACCCACCCTTAGCAAGGCCACCGAGTTGGGGGTGGCATGGGAAAAACCCCACCTGAAGGCAGAGACAGGGGTATGGGGGGGCATAGACAGGTGCAGACGTGGGGCGCATCCTCACGGCTGCTCGATAGTCTCACCTTCAAGTCCTAGGAAGGGAAATGCGGTCACCAACACGCCTCACAAAAAACAAGTTGCCATCCTGCAGGAAGTTCAGAATTCCGGGAAAATCCAGTGCACCTAGAACAAAACAGCACCAAAACTATCAGTTAAAAAAAAAGGCTGTGTGTTTTAAAACCCTCCTGTCACCCCTGAACACCCCGTAGGAAACTGCCGACGTTAAAAAAAAAAAAAAAAAACAAACCAAAAACAAAAACAAAAAAAAACAAACCAAAAAAACCCCAAAACCCAAGCTGCATCCCAGGGCGCTCTCTCCTGTGGGTGCCGCTGGACCCTGCCCAGTCCCACAGCTCTCGCCTCGCCCAGAAGGAGCTCCCTGGGCAGAGTCCGGGGCTCATCTACTCCAGGCCCCCCCGCACCGAACCGGCACTTGGGCATCCTGGAGGACTGCGGGCCCATAGAGCGCAAGTTCGGAGGACTGAGGGGCACTTCCGGCATCATGGAGGACCGCGGGGAAGCGGCGGGAGCCTGCCGGAGCCCCGGAGGAGCCGGTGAGTCCCCCGCGAAACGAGTGCCGGCGGCGCCGCCGTCTCGGGGCCGCATCCGCGTCGTTTCTCTCCGGAGCTGCGGCCGGTGCTTGGAGGGGGGCGAGTGTATGGCGCCGCCGTCTTGTGAAGGCTGAGGCTGCCCGCGGCGGGGATGGGGCCGCGCGGGCAGGAGGGGACAGGCCGCCGCCCCGCCGTGCAGAGCTGCGTTCCTTGCGTGTTTCGGCAGGAATCGCTGTTGAATCCGTCTCGCTCTCGAATCCGTCTCGCTCTCCGCGGCTTCCGGGCAGTTTCTCCGCCGGCCCTGCCGGTCCGCGGTTAGGCCGGCGCGGAGCACCGGTGACGGGACCTGCGTGCGTGCGTGCGTGCGTGCGTGCGTGAGGGGCTCTTGCGAGAAGCGCCTCACAATAAGCAGGCTCAGCTCCGGGGCGGCGCTAGTAAATGGCATGGTCCTCGGGCGCCGTTAATTCGTGCCACGCGTTTGAGCTGGAATTTGAGAGAATAGTCTGTTATTTAAATGGCCCGATTGAAGAGTTGACTGGTACAGAAAGCGGGTGAACGAACGGCTCACAGCCAGCGAGCGCTCCGTGTACCGCTGCTGAAGGGAGCAGGAGCAAAGCGCAGGCACCCGACTGACACAAGAGGAAAAGGTTCATTACCGTTGGAAATCACGGTTTCGGATTGTGAATTAGGACTCTAATGAGGGGTCCGTTCACGACGACCGTTACCCTAAACTGCTCCCAATTGGTATTCTATTTCTGCTTCCCAAGGAGAAAATTTTCATCTGATGGTGCTGCGGGGGTATCTTTAATGCATCAGTTTAAGATGGCTAGTATTGTTAAACGGGCACTCATGATGCCCAGTTAGCGTTCGATCTGTTTCTAAAATGAAATCTAAGGTTTTTGTTCGTCGGATTTAATGGGCGTCGGTTTTTTCTTTTAGCTCTACTTGGAAGGAATTGGTACCCGTCCCCTCCTCCCCCCCCCCAACGGCTATGTTTAAGTTTCGGCAGTCGTGACTCCCTGTTGGTTTTCTAATTTTCCTTTTATTTTAAATCTAAATCTTTTAGCGTTATGTTAGTTCACCACCGCCCGGGAATTCTTTTAGTACCTACGTTTAAACGTAGCCGTTATTGAACGATTCCTTTTTTTATTTCTCTTTATCTAAAAATCTAAAGCTTCGATTACTCTTTTGGTTCTAAGCAGGAGTCACTGTTGCCTCCCAGCTTGCTTACAGCGGTGTGCTCGTTTAAGCGTTAGAGCCTCCCAATTAGTTTCCAGTTCAATTGGTTTAGCAGTGGTTATGTTTAAATGGAGCTGTTCACGACTCCCAATTAGTTTTCTGTCTTTATCACTTCAAGAGGGTCTCTCAACTATTCGTTTTTTGAATTGCAATAGGGACCGGGAATAATTACTGCCTGGTTCATTAAGTAACGTCTGCCACTAAATTTAGTCATTACTCAACCCTAGGTAATATTTCTTCTCTTTAGGCGCGCTCTGATATTTTGTGACTTTACCACGAAGTGGATTAACTAGGACGCGTGATTTTTTTCTTTTCCTGTTAGAGTTGTTTCGCTACAGGTATTCCTTCCAGTTAGTGCTCTGTTGTTGATATTCTGCTGCTTGCCCTTTGATTACATCAATGGGGAGTAAGTACTGTCTGCAAAGTGGGAAGCAATAGCTAGAGCGGACGACGGGCAGTATTTGCTCCCAAAGACTATTCTGGTTACTGTGACGGACATTTTTATTTTAAACGTTTTGACGTAAACGAGCGGTAAAAATTAAACTAATAGAAACTGACCACTTTGGAATTCCCCAGGAAAAACGACCGGAGCGAGGACGCCTGCCGCGGTCCACTTGGGACGCTCGACGGTTTTGCACTCCGTCTCCAAAGTTTGAAGCTCCGCGGAGCGCAACCTCCCCGAGCGGCGACTCGGCCTGTAGCCACCGCCCGCTCTTCTCTCCGGCTCCGCCACCCGTTTTTCCAGAGCAGCCCAAAATCCCGGGGAAGCGAACCCGCGCACAGCAGATACGCCGCGACACCAAACCTCCGGCTGTCCAGCTGCGCCGCCCCCGACCGTCGCTGCTGCGCCAACGGGAGCCTCCGGCCGACGCGGTGCCGAGCGCCCGCGACCCCGTCGGCCGCCGGCTCTGCCAGCGGCGCGGTCCGGCGAAATCCGCGACGCTGCCGAGTCTGCGGCGAGTCCGGGGCGTGTTTTTTTAGCGAAGGAAAATGCCGTTTCAAGTCTCAAGTCCGACCTGCAAGGAAAAAGAAAGCCCGCGTAACAAGGCTAGACCCGTTCCTGTCTGTTGCAGAACTTGTACCAGCGCTACATTCTGGACGGGACCGAATGACAAAGCCGAATGACAGCCTGCAAGAATCCTCCTCTCAGAGCTCTCTGGTTGCAAAGGGACTATTGTAGATCACCAGCAGTTGTAAGACACTGAGACTCCTACTTTTCTCCATCTGCCTCCCTCAACAGAAATAAGTCCCAAAGGACAGAAAACCCCAGGAAAGGGTTGAAACCAAACCGAACCCAAACCAAAAACCAAAACCAAGGAAAAACCGTCGGGGAAAAGAGCCCCAAAGCATCAGGAACTGTACCAAGCACCTTAAGTAACACTGAAGCGACTCGAACCAAAACAAGTGACAAAGCAGCTCAGGAGAGGTGCCAGGAAAGACAAATGAGTCCACACAGAGCAACGCCCGTGTCCTTCTGAGAGGACTAGGCAGGTGAGAGAAGGCCCTTTGAAGGCCCGTGGTTCTGAGAAGGCCACTTGTCACGCAGATTGATTCTGGTGCCTGGATGGGAAATGGAGGGGACTGAGGGGCACACGAAGGGGAGGGAGGAACTCGGACAGCTTACGGAGATGCCTGCGGTGCAAAGCCAGGCTGCAGGATGGCTCGGCGTCGGTGCCATCGACCCCCCCCAAAAGATGCTGTGACCCCACTTGGGGACGACAACCTCTGGCCCCGGCGCCCCCGGGGCCGGGCAGAGGCAGCAGCGCTCGGCGTAGCTGGTGGCAGGGGGCCCGACGGGGTGGAACGCGTCCCGGCAGGGCCTGGCCAGGCCCAGGAGCACATCTGGTCCTCGCTGAGGGGCTGGAGCCGATGGGGGCCTGAGGAGTACAGGGGTGGCCTGGTGTCCCCGGCCGCAGCTCTTCCCTGCCGCAGCCGCCTGCGCTCCTGTCCACGCCCGAAGCCCCATGCCCGCAGAGGCAGCTGGGTCTGGAGCTGCCAGCGCCAGCAGCCCCAGAGCAGAATGAGCTCCCTGAGCAGAGGCCGAGGCTCATATACCCCAGGCCCCGCCCCCGGGCAAGTGGTGGGGATGGGACACAAGGGGGGGCGCGGGGCCGGGGGGGGGCAGCAAGGCACACCAACAGGAGGGTGGGGCATGGGGCAAAAAAGTCACGCCCGGGGGGGGCGGTGCTGGTGTGGGGAGCAGAATAACAAAGGCAAACCCGGGAAGGGGAGGGGGTGGGGGCCGGGCAGGGCACGGCCACTGTCGGCGAGGCCATGGGGGGGGCGGTGCTGGGGCGAGGTGCAAAGCAGCAAGGCCGGTGCTGGGGCGAGGTGCAAAGCAGCAAGGCACTCCCACGGGGAGAGCGGTGCCGGGGCGGGGCGCGGGGAAGCAGGGCACGCGGGCGGGGCGCGGGGAAGCAGGGCACGCCCACGGGGGGGCGGTGACGGGGCGGGGCGCGGAAAAGCAAGGCACACCCACCGGGGGGGGGATCAGTGCCGGGGCGGGGCGCGGGGAAGCAGGGCACGCCCACGGGGGGGGCGGTGCCGGGGCAGAAAAGGCACACCCGGGGGGGGGGTCGGGGGGGGGGCAAGCAGGGCACGCCTACAGTGGCCAGTGCCGAAGAACGGCAGCAAGGCACGCTCACGGCGGGGGGGAGGCGCCGGGTGGATTTGGGGCCAGGCACACCCACCCTTAGCAAGGCCACCGAGTTGGGGGTGGCATGGGAAAAACCCCACCTGAAGGCAGAGACAGGGATATGGGGGGGCATAGACAGGTGCAGACGTGGTGCGCATCCTCACGGCTGCTCGATAGTCTCACCTTCAAGTCCTAGGAAGGGAAATGCGGTCACAAACACTCCTCACAAAAAACAAGTTGCCATCCTGCAGGAAGTTCAGAATTCCGGGAAAATCCAGTGCACCTAGAACAAAACAGCACCAAAACTATCCGTTAAAAAAAAGGCTGTGTGTTTTAAAACCCTCCTGTCACCCCTGAACACCCCCTAGGAAACTGCCGACGTAAAAAAAAAAAAAAAAAACCGCAAACCAAAAAAACCCCAAAACCCAAGCTGCATCCCAGGGCGCTCTCTCCTGTGGGTGCCGCTGGACCCTGCCCAGTCCCACAGCTCTCGCCTCGCCCAGAAGGAGCTCCCTGGGCAGAGCCCGGGGCTCATCTACTCCAGGGCCCCCCGCACCGAACCGGCACTTGGGCATCCTGGAGGACTGCGGGCCCATAGAGCGCAAGTTCGGAGGACTGAGGGGCACTTCCGGCATCATGGAGGACCGCGGGGAAGCGGTGGGAGCCTGCCGGAGCCCCGGAGGAGCCGGTGAGTCCCCCGCGAAACGAGTGCCGACGGCGGCCGCGGTGGCGGCGCCGCTGTCTCGGGGCCGCATCCGCGTCGTTTCTCTCCGGAGCTGCGGCCGGTGCTTGGAGGGGGGCGGGGGGGGGGGTATGGCGCCGCCATCTTCTGAAGGCTGAGGCTGCCCGCGGCGGGGATGGGGCCGCGCGGCCAGGAGGGGACAGGCCGCCGCCCCGCCGTGCAGAGCTGCGTTCCTTGCGTGTTTCGGCAGGAATCGCTGTTAAATCCGTCTCGCTCTCGAATCCGTCTCGCTCTCCACGGCTTCCGGGCAGTTTCTCCGCCCGCCCTGCCGGTCCGCGGTTAGGCCGGCGCGGAGCACCGGTGACGGGACCTGCGGGCGTGCGTGCGTGCGTGCGTGCGTGAGGGGCTCTTGCGAGAAGCGCCTCACAATAAGCAGGCTCAGCTCCGGGGCGGCGCTAGTAAATGGCATGGTCCTCGGGCGCCGTTAATTCGTGCCACGCGTTTGAGCTGGAATTTGAGAGAATAGTCTGTTATTTAAATGGCCCGATTGAAGAGTTGACTGGTACAGAAAGCGGGTGAACGAACGGCTCACAGCCAGCGAGCGCTCCGTGTACCGCTGCTGAAGGGAGCAGGAGCAAAGCGCAGGCACCCGACTGACACAAGAGGAAAAGGTTCATTACCGTTGGAAATCACGGTTTCGGATTGTGAATTAGGACTCTAATGAGGGGTCCGTTCACGACGACCGTTACCCTAAACTGCTCCCAATTGGTATTCTATTTCTGCTTCCCAAGGAGAAAATTTTCATCTGATGGTGCTGCGGGGGTATCTTTAATGCATCAGTTTAAGATGGCTAGTATTGTTAAACGGGCACTCATGATGCCCAGTTAGCGTTCGATCTGTTTCTAAAATGAAATCTAAGGTTTTTGTTCGTCGGATTTAATGGGCGTCGGTTTTTTCTTTTAGCTCTACTTGGAAGGAATTGGTACCCGTCCCCTCCTCCCCCCCCCCAACGGCTATGTTTAAGTTTCGGCAGTCGTGACTCCCTGTTGGTTTTCTAATTTTCCTTTTATTTTAAATCTAAATCTTTTAGCGTTATGTTAGTTCACCACCGCCCGGGAATTCTTTTAGTACCTACGTTTAAACGTAGCCGTTATTGAACGATTCCTTTTTTTATTTCTCTTTATCTAAAAATCTAAAGCTTCGATTACTCTTTTGGTTCTAAGCAGGAGTCACTGTTGCCTCCCAGCTTGCTTACAGCGGTGTGCTCGTTTAAGCGTTAGAGCCTCCCAATTAGTTTCCAGTTCAATTGGTTTAGCAGTGGTTATGTTTAAATGGAGCTGTTCACGACTCCCAATTAGTTTTCTGTCTTTATCACTTCAAGAGGGTCTCTCAACTATTCGTTTTTTGAATTGCAATAGGGACCGGGAATAATTACTGCCTGGTTCATTAAGTAACGTCTGCCACTAAATTTAGTCATTACTCAACCCTAGGTAATATTTCTTCTCTTTAGGCGCGCTCTGATATTTTGTGACTTTACCACGAAGTGGATTAACTAGGACGCGTGATTTTTTTCTTTTCCTGTTAGAGTTGTTTCGCTACAGGTATTCCTTCCAGTTAGTGCTCTGTTGTTGATATTCTGCTGCTTGCCCTTTGATTACATCAATGGGGAGTAAGTACTGTCTGCAAAGTGGGAAGCAATAGCTAGAGCGGACGACGGGCAGTATTTGCTCCCAAAGACTATTCTGGTTACTGTGACGGACATTTTTATTTTAAACGTTTTGACGTAAACGAGCGGTAAAAATTAAACTAATAGAAACTGACCACTTTGGAATTCCCCAGGAAAAACGACCGGAGCGAGGACGCCTGCCGCGGTCCACTTGGGACGCTCGACGGTTTTGCACTCCGTCTCCAAAGTTTGAAGCTCCGCGGAGCGCAACCTCCCCGAGCGGCGACTCGGCCTGTAGCCACCGCCCGCTCTTCTCTCCGGCTCCGCCACCCGTTTTTCCAGAGCAGCCCAAAATCCCGGGGAAGCGAACCCGCGCACAGCAGATACGCCGCGACACCAAACCTCCGGCTGTCCAGCTGCGCCGCCCCCGACCGTCGCTGCTGCGCCAACGGGAGCCTCCGGCCGACGCGGTGCCGAGCGCCCGCGACCCCGTCGGCCGCCGGCTCTGCCAGCGGCGCGGTCCGGCGAAATCCGCGACGCTGCCGA
The DNA here is from genome assembly GCF_034619465.1 of Leptosomus discolor. Taxonomy (NCBI): domain Eukaryota; kingdom Metazoa; phylum Chordata; class Aves; order Leptosomiformes; family Leptosomidae; genus Leptosomus; species Leptosomus discolor. Next base: position 270,375 of record NW_028237820.1, read on the forward strand.
GTCTGCGGCGAGTCCGGGGCGTGTTTTTTTAGCGAAGGAAAATGCCGTTTCAAGTCTCAAGTCCGACCTGCAAGGAAAAAGAAAGCCCGCGTAACAAGGCTAGACCCGTTCCTGTCTGTTGCAGAACTTGTACCAGCGCTACATTCTGGACGGGACCGAATGACAAAGCCGAATGACAGCCTGCAAGAATCCTCCTCTCAGAGCTCTCTGGTTGCAAAGGGACTATTGTAGATCACCAGCAGTTGTAAGACACTGAGACTCCTACTTTTCTCCATCTGCCTCCCTCAACAGAAATAAGTCCCAAAGGACAGAAAACCCCAGGAAAGGGTTGAAACCAAACCGAACCCAAACCAAAAACCAAAACCAAGGAAAAACCGTCGGGGAAAAGAGCCCCAAAGCATCAGGAACTGTACCAAGCACCTTAAGTAACACTGAAGCGACTCGAACCAAAACAAGTGACAAAGCAGCTCAGGAGAGGTGCCAGGAAAGACAAATGAGTCCACACAGAGCAACGCCCGTGTCCTTCTGAGAGGACTAGGCAGGTGAGAGAAGGCCCTTTGAAGGCCCGTGGTTCTGAGAAGGCCACTTGTCACGCAGATTGATTCTGGTGCCTGGATGGGAAATGGAGGGGACTGAGGGGCACACGAAGGGGAGGGAGGAACTCGGACAGCTTACGGAGATGCCTGCGGTGCAAAGCCAAAAAGACGGCTGCAGGATGGCTCGGCGTCGGTGCCATCGACCCCCCGCAAAAGATGCTGTGACCCCACTTGGGGACGACAGCCTCTGGCCCCGGCGCCCCCGGGGCTGGGCAGAGGCAGCAGCGCTCGGCATAGCTGGTGGCAGGGGGCCCGACGGGGTGGAACGCGTCCCGGCAGGGCCTGGCCAGGCCCAGGAGCACATCTGGTCCTCGCTGAGGGGCTGGAGCCGATGGGGCCCTGAGGAGTACAGGGGTGGCCTGGTGTCCCCGGCCGCAGCTCTTCCCTGCCGCAGCCGCCTGCGCTCCTGTCCGCGCCCGAAGCCCCGTGCCCGCAGAGGCAGCTGGGTCTGGAGCTGCCAGCGCCAGCAGCCCCAGAGCAGAATGAGCTCCCTGAGCAGAGGCCGAGGCTCATATACCCCAGGCCCCGCCCCCGGGCAAGTGGTGGGGATGGGACACAAGGGGGGGCGGTGCCGGGGGGGGGGGTGGGGGGGGTGGGGGGGGTGGGCAGCAAGGCACGCCAACGGGAGGGTGGGGCATGGGGCAAAAAAGTCACGCCCGGGGGGGCGGTGCTGGGGTGGGGTGCAGAATAACAAAGGCAAACCCGGGAAGGGGAGGGGGTGGGGGCCGGGCAGGGCACGGCCACTGTCGGCGAGGCCATGGGGGGGGCGGTGCTGGGGCGAGGTGCAAAGCAGCAAGGCACTCCCACGGGGGGGGGGCGGTGCCGGGGCAGAAAAGGCACACCCGGGGGGGGGGTCGGGGGGGGGCAAGCAGGGCACGCCTACAGTGGCCAGTGCCGAAGAACGGCAGCAAGGCACGCTCGCGGCGGGGGGGGGAGGCGCCGGGTGGATTTGGGGCCAGGCACACCCACCCTTAGCAAGGCCACCGAGTTGGGGGTGGCATGGGAAAAACCCCACCTGAAGGCAGAGACAGGGGTATGGGGGGGCATAGACAGGTGCAGACGTGGGGCGCATCCTCACGGCTGCTCGATAGTCTCACCTTCAAGTCCTAGGAAGGGAAATGCGGTCACCAACACGCCTCACAAAAAACAAGTTGCCATCCTGCAGGAAGTTCAGAATTCCGGGAAAATCCAGTGCACCTAGAACAAAACAGCACCAAAACTATCAGTTAAAAAAAAAGGCTGTGTGTTTTAAAACCCTCCTGTCACCCCTGAACACCCCGTAGGAAACTGCCGACGTTAAAAAAAAAAAAAAAAAACAAACCAAAAACAAAAACAAAAAAAAACAAACCAAAAAAACCCCAAAACCCAAGCTGCATCCCAGGGCGCTCTCTCCTGTGGGTGCCGCTGGACCCTGCCCAGTCCCACAGCTCTCGCCTCGCCCAGAAGGAGCTCCCTGGGCAGAGTCCGGGGCTCATCTACTCCAGGCCCCCCCGCACCGAACCGGCACTTGGGCATCCTGGAGGACTGCGGGCCCATAGAGCGCAAGTTCGGAGGACTGAGGGGCACTTCCGGCATCATGGAGGACCGCGGGGAAGCGGCGGGAGCCTGCCGGAGCCCCGGAGGAGCCGGTGAGTCCCCCGCGAAACGAGTGCCGGCGGCGCCGCCGTCTCGGGGCCGCATCCGCGTCGTTTCTCTCCGGAGCTGCGGCCGGTGCTTGGAGGGGGGCGAGTGTATGGCGCCGCCGTCTTGTGAAGGCTGAGGCTGCCCGCGGCGGGGATGGGGCCGCGCGGGCAGGAGGGGACAGGCCGCCGCCCCGCCGTGCAGAGCTGCGTTCCTTGCGTGTTTCGGCAGGAATCGCTGTTGAATCCGTCTCGCTCTCGAATCCGTCTCGCTCTCCGCGGCTTCCGGGCAGTTTCTCCGCCGGCCCTGCCGGTCCGCGGTTAGGCCGGCGCGGAGCACCGGTGACGGGACCTGCGTGCGTGCGTGCGTGCGTGCGTGCGTGAGGGGCTCTTGCGAGAAGCGCCTCACAATAAGCAGGCTCAGCTCCGGGGCGGCGCTAGTAAATGGCATGGTCCTCGGGCGCCGTTAATTCGTGCCACGCGTTTGAGCTGGAATTTGAGAGAATAGTCTGTTATTTAAATGGCCCGATTGAAGAGTTGACTGGTACAGAAAGCGGGTGAACGAACGGCTCACAGCCAGCGAGCGCTCCGTGTACCGCTGCTGAAGGGAGCAGGAGCAAAGCGCAGGCACCCGACTGACACAAGAGGAAAAGGTTCATTACCGTTGGAAATCACGGTTTCGGATTGTGAATTAGGACTCTAATGAGGGGTCCGTTCACGACGACCGTTACCCTAAACTGCTCCCAATTGGTATTCTATTTCTGCTTCCCAAGGAGAAAATTTTCATCTGATGGTGCTGCGGGGGTATCTTTAATGCATCAGTTTAAGATGGCTAGTATTGTTAAACGGGCACTCATGATGCCCAGTTAGCGTTCGATCTGTTTCTAAAATGAAATCTAAGGTTTTTGTTCGTCGGATTTAATGGGCGTCGGTTTTTTCTTTTAGCTCTACTTGGAAGGAATTGGTACCCGTCCCCTCCTCCCCCCCCCCAACGGCTATGTTTAAGTTTCGGCAGTCGTGACTCCCTGTTGGTTTTCTAATTTTCCTTTTATTTTAAATCTAAATCTTTTAGCGTTATGTTAGTTCACCACCGCCCGGGAATTCTTTTAGTACCTACGTTTAAACGTAGCCGTTATTGAACGATTCCTTTTTTTATTTCTCTTTATCTAAAAATCTAAAGCTTCGATTACTCTTTTGGTTCTAAGCAGGAGTCACTGTTGCCTCCCAGCTTGCTTACAGCGGTGTGCTCGTTTAAGCGTTAGAGCCTCCCAATTAGTTTCCAGTTCAATTGGTTTAGCAGTGGTTATGTTTAAATGGAGCTGTTCACGACTCCCAATTAGTTTTCTGTCTTTATCACTTCAAGAGGGTCTCTCAACTATTCATTTTTTGAATTGCAATAGGGACCGGGAATAATTACTGCCTGGTTCATTAAGTAACGTCTGCCACTAAATTTAGTCATTACTCAACCCTAGGTAATATTTCTTCTCTTTAGGCGCGCTCTGATATTTTGTGACTTTACCACGAAGTGGATTAACTAGGACGCGTGATTTTTTTCTTTTCCTGTTAGAGTTGTTTCGCTACAGGTATTCCTTCCAGTTAGTGCTCTGTTGTTGATATTCTGCTGCTTGCCCTTTGATTACATCAATGGGGAGTAAGTACTGTCTGCAAAGTGGGAAGCAATAGCTAGAGCGGACGACGGGCAGTATTTGCTCCCAAAGACTATTCTGGTTACTGTGACGGACATTTTTATTTTAAACGTTTTGACGTAAAGGAGCGGTAAAAATTAAACTAATAGAAACTGACCACTTTGGAATTCCCCAGGAAAAACGACCGGAGCGAGGACGCCTGCCGCGGTCCACTTGGGACGCTCGACGGTTTTGCACTCCGTCTCCAAAGTTTGAAGCTCCGCGGAGCGCAACCTCCCCGAGCGGCGACTCGGCCTGTAGCCACCGCCCGCTCTTCTCTCCGGCTCCGCCACCCGTTTTTCCAGAGCAGCCCAAAATCCCGGGGAAGCGAACCCGCGCACAGCAGATACGCCGCGACACCAAACCTCCGGCTGTCCAGCTGCGCCGCCCCCGACCGTCGCTGCTGCGCCAACGGGAGCCTCCGGCCGACGCGGTGCCGAGCGCCCGCGACCCCGTCGGCCGCCGGCTCTGCCAGCGGCGCGGTCCGGCGAAATCCGCGACGCTGCCGAGTCTGCGGCGAGTCCGGGGCGTGTTTTTTTAGCGAAGGAAAATGCCGTTTCAAGTCTCAAGTCCGACCTGCAAGGAAAAAGAAAGCCCGCGTAACAAGGCTAGACCCGTTCCTGTCTGTTGCAGAACTTGTACCAGCGCTACATTCTGGACGGGACCGAATGACAAAGCCGAATGACAGCCTGCAAGAATCCTCCTCTCAGAGCTCTCTGGTTGCAAAGGGACTATTGTAGATCACCAGCAGTTGTAAGACACTGAGACTCCTACTTTTCTCCATCTGCCTCCCTCAACAGAAATAAGTCCCAAAGGACAGAAAACCCCAGGAAAGGGTTGAAACCAAACCGAACCCAAACCAAAAACCAAAACCAAGGAAAAACCGTCGGGGAAAAGAGCCCCAAAGCATCAGGAACTGTACCAAGCACCTTAAGTAACACTGAAGCGACTCGAACCAAAACAAGTGACAAAGCAGCTCAGGAGAGGTGCCAGGAAAGACAAATGAGTCCACACAGAGCAACGCCCGTGTCCTTCTGAGAGGACTAGGCAGGTGAGAGAAGGCCCTTTGAAGGCCCGTGGTTCTGAGAAGGCCACTTGTCACGCAGATTGATTCTGGTGCCTGGATGGGAAATGGAGGGGACTGAGGGGCACACGAAGGGGAGGGAGGAACTCGGACAGCTTACGGAGATGCCTGCGGTGCAAAGCCAAAAAGACGGCTGCAGGATGGCTCGGCGTCGGTGCCATCGACCCCCCGCAAAAGATGCTGTGACCCCACTTGGGGACGACAGCCTCTGGCCCCGGCGCCCCCGGGGCTGGGCAGAGGCAGCAGCGCTCGGCATAGCTGGTGGCAGGGGGCCCGACGGGGTGGAACGCGTCCCGGCAGGGCCTGGCCAGGCCCAGGAGCACATCTGGTCCTCGCTGAGGGGCTGGAGCCGATGGGGCCCTGAGGAGTACAGGGGTGGCCTGGTGTCCCCGGCCGCAGCTCTTCCCTGCCGCAGCCGCCTGCGCTCCTGTCCGCGCCCGAAGCCCCGTGCCCGCAGAGGCAGCTGGGTCTGGAGCTGCCAGCGCCAGCAGCCCCAGAGCAGAATGAGCTCCCTGAGCAGAGGCCGAGGCTCATATACCCCAGGCCCCGCCCCCGGGCAAGTGGTGGGGATGGGACACAAGGGGGGGCGGTGCCGGGGGGGGGGGTGGGGGGGGTGGGGGGGGTGGGCAGCAAGGCACACCAACGGGAGGGTGGGGCATGGGGCAAAAAAGTCACGCCCGGGGGGGCGGTGCTGGGGTGGGGTGCAGAATAACAAAGGCAAACCCGGGAAGGGGAGGGGGGTGGGGGCCGGGCAGGGCACGGCCACTGTCGGCGAGGCCATGGGGGGGGCGGTGCTGGGGCGAGGTGCAAAGCAGCAAGGCACTCCCACGGGGGGGGGGCGGTGCCGGGGCAGAAAAGGCACACCCGGGGGGGGGGTCGGGGGGGGGCAAGCAGGGCACGCCTACAGTGGCCAGTGCCGAAGAACGGCAGCAAGGCACGCTCGCGGCGGGGGGGGGAGGCGCCGGGTGGATTTGGGGCCAGGCACACCCACCCTTAGCAAGGCCACCGAGTTGGGGGTGGCATGGGAAAAACCCCACCTGAAGGCAGAGACAGGGGTATGGGGGGGCATAGACAGGTGCAGACGTGGGGCGCATCCTCACGGCTGCTCGATAGTCTCACCTTCAAGTCCTAGGAAGGGAAATGCGGTCACCAACACGCCTCACAAAAAACAAGTTGCCATCCTGCAGGAAGTTCAGAATTCCGGGAAAATCCAGTGCACCTAGAACAAAACAGCACCAAAACTATCAGTTAAAAAAAAAGGCTGTGTGTTTTAAAACCCTCCTGTCACCCCTGAACACCCCGTAGGAAACTGCCGACGTTAAAAAAAAAAAAAAAAAACCCAAAAAAACAAACCAAAAAAACCCCAAAACCCAAGCTGCATCCCAGGGCGCTCTCTCCTGTGGGTGCCGCTGGACCCTGCCCAGTCCCACAGCTCTCGCCTCGCCCAGAAGGAGCTCCCTGGGCAGAGTCCGGGGCTCATCTACTCCAGGCCCCCCCGCACCGAACCGGCACTTGGGCATCCTGGAGGACTGCGGGCCCATAGAGCGCAAGTTCGGAGGACTGAGGGGCACTTCCGGCATCATGGAGGACCGCGGGGAAGCGGCGGGAGCCTGCCGGAGCCCCGGAGGAGCCGGTGAGTCCCCCGCGAAACGAGTGCCGGCGGCGCCGCCGTCTCGGGGCCGCATCCGCGTCGTTTCTCTCCGGAGCTGCGGCCGGTGCTTGGAGGGGGGCGAGTGTATGGCGCCGCCGTCTTGTGAAGGCTGAGGCTGCCCGCGGCGGGGATGGGGCCGCGCGGGCAGGAGGGGACAGGCCGCCGCCCCGCCGTGCAGAGCTGCGTTCCTTGCGTGTTTCGGCAGGAATCGCTGTTGAATCCGTCTCGCTCTCGAATCCGTCTCGCTCTCCACGGCTTCCGGGCAGTTTCTCCGCCGGCCCTGCCGGTCCGCGGTTAGGCCGGCGCGGAGCACCGGTGACGGGACCTGCGGGCGTGCGTGCGTGCGTGCGTGAGGGGCTCTTGCGAGAAGCGCCTCACAATAAGCAGGCTCAGCTCCGGGGCGGCGCTAGTAAATGGCATGGTCCTCGGGCGCCGTTAATTCGTGCCACGCGTTTGAGCTGGAATTTGAGAGAATAGTCTGTTATTTAAATGGCCCGATTGAAGAGTTGACTGGTACAGAAAGCGGGTGAACGAACGGCTCACAGCCAGCGAGCGCTCCGTGTACCGCTGCTGAAGGGAGCAGGAGCAAAGCGCAGGCACCCGACTGACACAAGAGGAAAAGGTTCATTACCGTTGGAAATCACGGTTTCGGATTGTGAATTAGGACTCTAATGAGGGGTCCGTTCACGACGACCGTTACCCTAAACTGCTCCCAATTGGTATTCTATTTCTGCTTCCCAAGGAGAAAATTTTCATCTGATGGTGCTGCGGGGGTATCTTTAATGCATCAGTTTAAGATGGCTAGTATTGTTAAACGGGCACTCATGATGCCCAGTTAGCGTTCGATCTGTTTCTAAAATGAAATCTAAGGTTTTTGTTCGTCGGATTTAATGGGCGTCGGTTTTTTCTTTTAGCTCTACTTGGAAGGAATTGGTACCCGTCCCCTCCTCCCCCCCCCAACGGCTATGTTTAAGTTTCGGCAGTCGTGACTCCCTGTTGGTTTTCTAATTTTCCTTTTATTTTAAATCTAAATCTTTTAGCGTTATGTTAGTTCACCACCGCCCGGGAATTCTTTTAGTACCTACGTTTAAACGTAGCCGTTATTGAACGATTCCTTTTTTTATTTCTCTTTATCTAAAAATCTAAAGCTTCGATTACTCTTTTGGTTCTAAGCAGGAGTCACTGTTGCCTCCCAGCTTGCTTACAGCGGTGTGCTCGTTTAAGCGTTAGAGCCTCCCAATTAGTTTCCAGTTCAATTGGTTTAGCAGTGGTTATGTTTAAATGGAGCTGTTCACGACTCCCAATTAGTTTTCTGTCTTTATCACTTCAAGAGGGTCTCTCAACTATTCGTTTTTTGAATTGCAATAGGGACCGGGAATAATTACTGCCTGGTTCATTAAGTAACGTCTGCCACTAAATTTAGTCATTACTCAACCCTAGGTAATATTTCTTCTCTTTAGGCGCGCTCTGATATTTTGTGACTTTACCACGAAGTGGATTAACTAGGACGCGTGATTTTTTTCTTTTCCTGTTAGAGTTGTTTCGCTACAGGTATTCCTTCCAGTTAGTGCTCTGTTGTTGATATTCTGCTGCTTGCCCTTTGATTACATCAATGGGGAGTAAGTACTGTCTGCAAAGTGGGAA